>NC_140174.1:70062110-70094610 GCF_963971535.1 Notolepis coatsorum
TGAACATTGGTAAAACCAAGGAGCTTATCGTGGATTATAGGAGAGGACAGCAGGAGACGCACACACCACTGATGATTAACGGGGCTACCGTGGACAGGGTGAGCAGCTTTAAGTACCTGGGGGTCCACATCTCAGAGGACCTGACATGGTCAACACACATAGACACAGTAGTAAAGAAGGCGAAACAGCGCCTCTACCACCTGAGACAGTTAAGGAAGTTCAGAGTATTGGGGAAGATACTCCAGTCCTTCTACTCAGGAGCTGTAGAGAGCATCCTGACCGGAAACATCACTGCCTGGTATGGAAATAGCACGGCACAGGACAAGAAGGCCCTACAGAGAGTGGTGCGCTCAGCCGAGCGTACCACGGGTATTGCACTACCCCCCCTGCAGGTTCTATACAACAAGAGGTGCAAATCCAGAGCCTGCAGGATAATGAAAGACCCTCACCACCCCAATAACAGCCTGTTTCAGCTGCTGAGGTCAGGCAGACGCCTGCGAACCCCAGCTACTAGGACAGAGCGGCTTAGGCTCAGCTTCTTCCCCCAGGCCATCAGAGCCATGAACAATGAACATTGAGTGCTCAGAACATTGAACTATCCACACACAAGCACACATGAACACACACACGACACGCACGCTGTGCACGCTCACACACGAGCAGCCACTTAACACTTTAACATGAGCGGGCACACACTCATGTCGCACACACGCACACTTATGGCCAAAGGAAAGGACACTTTAAATTAGAATTAGAATAACAGGAACAGTGTATTGCACTACAAAAGCTAACTAGCATGTCCCATATGCTCTGTAAATAACTATGTACAGATACCGAGATGTCACTCCATGTTACCTGTTACCTGTTACTGCACAATGTTGTTTTCAATTTTTTGATTCTATTATATGTTGTACCACTGTATTGCACATCGTTGCGGCCAAGACCACCCGCATTTCATTGTATACCTGTATGCAGTGACAATTAAAACTCTTGACTTGACTTGACTTGAACTTTATACAGATACATACACATAGCCACACACACACGAACAGAGTCACAGAGACATAAAAAGGACTACATTAACCACCAACAACTTCAAGTTCAAGTTTCTTTATTAGTTGTCATACAGAAGTACAGAATACTTTTATACAAAATGCTTCTTTCTGTTACGCTCCAGAGACTGTGCTAGACAAAAATAGATAAGTATAAAATAAAATAAAATAAGTATAGCAAGTATAAAATAGAAGTCACGTACGTAGGCACAAGTGTTCAGTATGTACATACAGTATGTACAATGTTCAATGCAGTAGAAGTAACTTAGTTACCATACAATATACTATACAATATACTAATATACAATATACTATATAGTGCAAAGCAGAAATGGGATGAGGTACAATTTAGGTACAATTTACAGTAAGGTGTAATGAGGTTGTAGTGCAAATTCTTTACCAATAAATATAAAGTGTGTTTAGGTGTTCAAAAGTGTGTAAAGTGGGTGCTGCAGTGAGTTGTTTGTTTAAAGTGAGTGTGTGCGTGTGGATGTGTGTGCTGTGAGTGCATTTGATGGTTGTTACATAGTGTTATTGTTCGTTGAGCATCCTGATGGCCTGGGGATAGAAGCTTCTTCTGAGTCGTTCTGTGCTTGCCAAGAGACTCCGGTATCGCTTGCCTGGCCGCAGCAGTTCAAAGAGGCAGTTGTTTGGGTGGCTGGAGTCTTTGATAATTCTCTTAGCCTTACCCATGCACCGCTTGTTGTAAATGTTCTGGAGAGTGGGAAGCCCCCCTCCAATTGTGCATTCGGCTGAACGGGCCACTCTCTGTAATCTGCTACGGTCTTGTGCGGTGCTATTCCCAAACCAGGAGGTGATATTGCCAGTCAGGATGCTCTCTATTGTACATAAGTAGAAGTTCTTAAGGATCTTCTGACTGACTTGGAACTCCCTTAGGCGCCTGAGGAAGTAGAGGTGTTGTTGTGCCTTCTTCACAACACTGTCAACGTGTGTGGTCCATGTCAAGTCCTCGGATATGTGGACTCCGAGGTACTTAAAACTGTTCACTCTCTCAACCGGTGCCCCGTCGATGCTGAGGGGGCTGTAGTCCCTGACCCCCGACCTCCTAAAGTCCACTTTGTTTTGCTGACGTTCAGGGAGAGGCTGTTCTCTTGACACCATCCCGCTAGGACCTTGACCTCTTCCAGGTAGGCCCTCTCATCGTTTGCAGAGATCTGGCCCACCACTACTGTGTCGTCAGCAAATTTGATGATTGTGTTGTTGTTCCGCTGTGCCACACAGTCTTGTGTGTACAGGGAGTAGAGGAGGGGACTCAGAACACAGCCCTGGTGGGCCCCTATGTTGAGAGTGATGGATGAGGAGGTGCAGTTGCCTGCTCTCACCACCTGGGGTCTGCCCGTCAGGAAGTCCAAGACCCACTGGCAGAGGTCATAGTTCAAGCTCAGGTCCCTGAGCTTGGCTATGAGTTTGGAGGGGACTATGGTATTGAATGCTGAGCTGTAGTCGATGAACAGCATTTTCACATAGTTCCCCTGCCTCTTGTCCAGGTGTGATGCTGCTGTGTGCAGCACATGGGCTATGGCGTCCTCCGTGGACCTGTTGGGGCGGTATGCAAATTGCAGGGGGTCCAGGTTGATGGAACACTGAGGAATGTATTGCTTCAATGGACAACATTAACCACTAACACTGATGAAAGTATTGCTTCAATGGACAACATTAACCACTAACACTGATGAATGTATAATTGCTTCAAGGACAACATTAACCACTAACACTGATGAATGTATTGTTTCAATGGACAACATTAACCATCAACACTGACTACATTAACCATCAACACTGACTACATTAACCACCAACACTGACTACATTAACCACCAACACTGACTACATTAACCACCAACACTGACTATATTAACGATAGGTTATAACTATAACCAAGTTCTGTTAGTATTGGTGACGCTCGGCGTCACTCTCTGCACTGTACCTCGCACGTGCACGCGCACTGAATAAAGACCACAATGTACCTTTATATCCCAATATTCGTCTGACCACACCCCTATCAGCTTACCTACATAAGCAGGGGTGGGGCCACATACTCGCCTCCTTCCCAAGCTTTCACCACAAGCTGAGATCAAGGGCTGCAGCGGCATCGGACGCCGAGCGTCACCAATACTAACAGAACTTGGTTATAGTTATAACCTATCGTTCTGTATCGTATGGCTCTCGCTCGGCGTCACTCTCTGCACAAGGGAGGCCGAGCGAGAGCCATTGACCGACAAATACACCCCGCTGAGGCCCCCCACAACCATCAGATCAGGGGGACCGAGCCCCCCGACCCCCCTTAATGGAGGGCACCCCCCCTATTGGAGGTTCCCGGGCGGGCGACGGACCCGACCGTGCAAATAGGCACTCAAGCAACTCAACGCACAGGGTGAGCAGACCGTGGCCTGACCCCACGACTACACACACGCACAACCCGCATGCCACTCAGGAACGAACGGAGGGAACAACCTCGTTACTGCCCCCAGAATCACGGGGTCAAGAGCAAACCCAACCCCGTGGCAAGGCCGTAGCAGCGGAGCGCGAAGGAAGACCCAGACCCACTGAAGGGACTGGATCCCCTGGAAAACGGGGGCCCGGAGAGGTCAATGACGCCAGGCATCAAGACCCCACCAGGCGGTCACTTAGTGACACCGCCCCCCACATCGCCAGCGTATTCGGATAAGGCCCCTCCAAGAGCGGGCCCTTTTCCCCCAATAGCACACCGCCTGGCACACTGACCCTGCAGAACAGGCAGTCAGCATGGCCGTAAGCACACAAAAAAGGCTAACCAACAGAAGCAGGCAGCGCACCGGGGAAAACCAGGCAACAGGCTGTAACCTGAGCCTGGAGCACTGCGGACGAGACAGGCGCCAAAGGAGTTAGCTGAGAACAGCCCCCCCGGCGGAAGGGGCGTATGCTGGCGTTGTTGCATGACCAAGCCTCCATTAAAAAAAAACCCACCCAGAGGGGTTGAGGCAGAGAAGGCTGACATGATTGGCAGACGTCATGAACGTGCAGGGGCACCCTCAACCGGGTAACCCGGGAGTTGACTGCTCCAACACACCAGGGAATCAACCACCTTGTCGTTACCCAATGCGGTGGTTGTTCCTATAACCCCTCAAGAAAAAACTCCAAATCACACCTGCGGGTACACACTGGCTATACCGCAGTACAAGTGTTTCAGTTTTCAAAAAAGGGTTATCCCAGGCCTACGGGTCGACGAAAAATTACTTCGGACCGGGCCCGGCGATACGGGAAGCACAGGGTCACCAGAGGAGGTCAAAGACCAACCCAACAGGCCCCTCTTCGCCATGTGTGAGAGAGGAGCGAAAATAATGGAGAACCAGCCCCAAGCACACCGTACTTGGTATTCCCAGGCGGTCTCCCAACCAAGTACTAACCAGGACCAACCTGCGTAGCGGCCGAGATCTGACGAGATCGAGCGTGTACAGGTTGGCATGGCCGTAAGCCATTACGACAGTGCAGAGTACAAAATGTACCCAACCAGGGTCTCCATAGCGCTTAACCCTGTGACACCCGGACCGACCTGGCATTTTTCCCCCTGAAAAAAGCCCAAGTCCCTCAGGGTACCAGAACAGCAGATCTGCATCCCCGGCGGACAACGGGTTTAACTGATCCGGACCAGCGTGACCAGAACCAGTCCCGTGCCCTAACCACGCCGACATGCCTACTCCAGGAGAAGGGGCAGATATGCGTGTTGATCTTAAACATGAAAAGAAGGCGCAACCCAGACGTTCGGTGCGAACCGCGCCCGGTGGCCCACCCCCAGGGCGTGAGACCCCTCTACATATGTTCAGATCCATTCCGTCATCATCCCCCAGATATGAACGAGAATCCGTCGACAACCAACACAGGTTGTCGGAAGAGGAAAAACCTTCATCCCTGTTGCTTTATAAAAACGTTGTTTTAACCTCAAGCAACCAAGGCGTGCCAGTCATTCGCCTGATCTTCAACAGAACACCCCGAGCTAGCAATATGTGTGCGTCGGGACACAACCACATCAATGAACATGCTATTTAGACCTGTCATTGAATCCCCAAGGCGCCCAGGGGAACGACAAGAGGGGTGTGATGCTTCCTAACTCCAACTCTTTTTAATAGAAAAGAAGGAAGCACCAACAGCATGTATCCCAGTCTACACAGCCGGGGGTAAAAATTGTTTACATTTTTACATCCCACCACCCTCCCATAGGGAGGAGACGGAAATCCCCAGAGAGACTTCCCACGCGAGCTGTACAGATTGAAAAGAATATATTGCAACCTTGAGCCATGTAAAATCTTGGTTTTAGGGCTCTCCGGGGAGGAGGCACTGAACCCATACACACTCAATAATCGAATTGAATCGAATACACACACAATAGAGCAGGACTCCTTTTTGAAGTTCTACTCACCTTTACAATCTGAGGAGGAGGCTCTGCACTCTGAGGAGGCTCCCTCACATGGAAGAAGAGTCCTAACTCACAGAAGGCCCGAATAGGAGCTTCGTGAGGAGGAGCCCTGACCACTCCCCGAAACAGATCCATCATATGGACCCGAACAGCTCACGGAAGTCCTACCAACAGAGACGCGCACAGTGACGTACTCTATGGCGGGGGAATTTCTGCGGTGCACACGCCCAATATTCCAGGGCGCGGGACCAGGAAACTCCCTCCCCCCCCCCCCCCCCTCTTACCCTGTAACGTGCCGAACAGCAACGTGACAGGAACCTTGAAGGACAGGAGGTTTTAACCCCTGCCCATCAAAGAAGGGGTGAAAAGGATTACCAGTTCACCCCTTTACGACCCCACACCCATGATACAATGTAATGACAAAAAAGAGTATGACACAGTCATAGTCAGCTCCATGAAGCGTCTAACAGCTTCACACAGCGCATGTGCTAACCTGCTATCTGATTTTTACTAAGTAAAAAACACAGAATAGAGAGGGCCCCCTTAAGAGCCCCGGTACCAGACTTACACATGTGCTTCTGTGGCCAACCCAACCCAGTTGTAGGTCCCACGACACACACAACCCATTATCACCTACAAAAAATGGCAAAAACACTCTACAGAGGAACGCCGTTTTTCATAATGAGAGAATACATAATTCTCGATTAGTATCGGCCACAGGCCTTGCTAAGCACACACGAAAAGCGACCAAACAATCTTTTCTTTTAGGAAAATACAGTTCCTCAAGCAGTTCTAGCACAACCCCAGCAATCAAGCTAAGGGTTACATCGTATCCCACCACACAGTGACACAATATATTGTAACAACATGTCTGAGAGGAGGGTGAAGAAGTCCCCAGGGAACCGGGGGGAGAACACCCCTCCTACTTTACCCTTAATACGGCCAGTTAAACAGGTAAACCTGTTAATATGTGAACACACTGTTCATTGTCATTACATAGTAAGGGAAATATATGAAAATCTGCAAACTAAATCCTTACCAATCAATTTCTTCACTAATGTGTTTGTAAAGGTGTGTAGTAAGATGTATTAAAAAGTTGAAGTCCAAATCCTGTATGTTTTTTGTGTAACAACTGCTCAAAGTTGAGGTACCGAATACCGATTTTCGAAAAATCAAAAAAATTCTGTTTGGCCTTGGGTAACTTGTGAGGGGTCAAACTAGGGTTTTTTCATGATTCTGAGTTGATTGCAATCATGTATTTTTCACTCAAATCATTCCTTGGTTGAAAAAAGGCCACGCCCACTCTTATATTTAAATTTGAAAGTAGCTTTATTTGTAGTTACAAGTAGTTACAAGTGCTGATCACTTCAGGAGTCAATCTCTGAGTCTTCTCCAGACTCACCACCATCATGACTACAATTATTGCATGAAATTCCTTTACAGACTCCACATGCTGAGATGCACTTAACGCCATTCCTCTTGCAGCTGCACCGCCGGTTGCTGCAATCTCCGTTACAGTTGCAGCTTGTGAACTGCAGTAGCTCCTCAGGAGCCATGGGGTCTAGTGTTGGGACTGGCTCATAGCCATGTACACCTAATGTCCATCCATAGTCACTGGGGTTCAGAGACATACTCTGCAGAAGGATCCAGTCATGGGTTTGTAGGTAGGCACGGAGAGAATGCTGTTCAGCTGCACCCTCTGTTGGAGGTAGAGTTTCTGGTTTGATCAGCCCTGCTGCTGCTTTCCGTGAGAACATGTTGTGTCGAATTTCACCCAAAGCAGTACCTGGTGCATGGTAAATGTACTGGAAGATGGTAGTACCAGCCTGTATCACTGCATCCTTAGTAGCTTGTGTGTCAAGGAAGATGTCCATGTGTTCATCAATGTCCCCTGCACAGAACCTGCAAAAAAAATGCACTTTGAGATTTGTTTCAAATATAAAGTGAAATAGAAAAGAAAATACATTATTATTATTATTATTATTATTATTATTATTATTATTACCTGTCAAATAAGGTTGTTTTCCCATGGCCAGCTATTGCAGAAACCGTATCACAACCAGTGAAGGCGTGACAAAAGAGCAGGTAGCATCTCTTTCTTTCAGAGAGAGCTTCGCGGATCCTTCCGACCTTTGATGTTGTGAAGAAGAGTGGATGGTTGGTGCTTGGAATATGGTGTACTAGCATCACCAGCACATCTGCATCTTCTGCCCGCACCTGAAAATAGAACAAGATATGCAAAGCGTGTTGCACTATACAAAACCAGATAAAACTATTCAAGTTTGAATACTCTTGTTTCCAAAATAGGCTACCTACACAAATGCTACTAACCTCAACAGAGTCATCTGTAGCAGCGGCCAATGCCTCTCTCACAATCGAAGTGTCAGCATCATTGTCACACTGCTCCACTGTGATGTTATGTTTTTTGAATGTTGAAGAGAGGAGGTGGATTAGCTCACTCTTGTTATTGGTGTTGTCCAGGAACTTTGCTCTTGGTGTCCAGTGTATCATATCCGGTCGAATCTGGAGATCACAGCATGACTTCTTAGTGCGCCGGATGTGGTCATGATCTTTTGGTGATTGGCTGTAGCCATCAAAGACCACAATGGTCTTCTGAGAGCGGCGGCCAAGACACTGTACGTAGCTCAAGTAACTGTTGGCGATCTCCTGCCAAGTCTGACCTTGTTCCCACTTTACCATGTAGAGAAGCCATCCGCCATCAACTACAAAAGTGGAGCAGGATTGGTTAGTGAGGTCAAGCGGATCAGTTAACTCCTTCAGGCTAGTCTTGGAAAAGCCTGCCTTGTTCGCCTTGTTCATTTTCTGATCTTTATTGCTGAAGAGGGACAATGGGAAGGGAGTCAGCTCATACGCCAAGCTTGTCTCAACTGTCATATCCCGTTGGGCAAAAATGATCAGTCGGTTGAACAACTTGAGTGAGTCGAGGTGTATCTTCTTCTCGTTGATCTTGGGAATCTTTCTGAGTGATGACAGGGCTTGTACCTTTGACTTCACTTGCATGGTCGATGTCACTGATAGTCCATCCAGCTTGATCTGCATCTCTCTCCCTATTTCTGCTGCTCTCTCAGCATTGACTGAGTCATCTCCTGTGCTCCTGAATCCTGTTGAGAAAGACACAAGCAACTCCTTGTCTCGATCGGGGTCGAATGGGTTGTTCTTCTCAAACCATTGGAGGGCAAGGTCAATTGCTTCAGCATCTCTCTTCATCTGTGTTTTGCCAAGGTCTCTGTGGAGCGGAGCATGTTTCTTGACACTTTCCTCCATGTGCTGGTTGACATTGGAGAAGTGATTGAGGGTGAGCACCCAGCACTTGTGACCAGAATCACTGTGTCTCATCCTCCCTCTGCTCAGTCCACCTTCTGACTTGGCTGACTTCATCAATGTCTGCTCGATACAGATGTCACACCAGGTGCCGGACCAATCATGGCTGGAGTAACGGACGACATGGTTTCCATGGGCAGTGAAACTTTCAAATGTCTCCTTGTAAGCAAGCAAAGTTTCGAGTTGCTTCATGAGTTGACAGTACAGCCGTGCACCCTTGGCATATTGATGATGTCCTGCAGCCGCAAAGATGTCCAGCATCCTGCTAACAATGCAGCACAGGTGGCCGTTGTGATCTGCAAGCCGCTCAGTTCTGATGAAGACCTTGATCACATCTACCATGTAGTGGTACTGCACCCAGAGAGCAGGCGTTCTTCCTCCTTCAGCAAGTCTTTTGAAGGTTTCTTCAAACCGCTGTTCAAACAGTGCCACTACTGGATCTGTATGTCTGGCTCCCATCTTCCCATCAGCTACCTTCTCCATGAAAGTCCTCATTTCACAGAGTTCCTCCTCTGTGAAGGCATGTTTCATGATGTGCTGATAGATGGCTGCATCGATGAGGAGGTGAGCACGGATTGCCTTGTCAAAACATCCTCCATCCAGGATGTGGTTGGCTGTCGTACTCCCTGGATAGATCAGCTGGATCAGCTCCAGTAGGCCAGAATCCTCCATGATGTTTCCAATGGATCCAAGGTAGGACTTCAGCAGGTGAAATCCACCCAACCTCGGAATGATAGGTAGATTTGTCTGTTTTATGATGTCCACAGCCTTCAGCCAGATCGGAAGATCGAATGTCACTATAGTGACTCTGTCTGCAGAGAGCCGCGTGCACTCTTTGAGAGTGGTGAAGATGGTGTTGAGGTCATTAGGGTCACCTTCAATGATTGGGAGGAAGTCGATCTGTGTGCGCTGCTTGACATCATCTGCATGGATACTCTTCATCCAGCCATTCCAGTTGGAGTGTGGGAACTCAGGATCCTGGGCTTTGATCACCCACCCTGCTGCCCAGAGTGTATCACCCGGAGTGAGGAGTAGCTGGTCTTGTGTCACAGAAGAGGCAAGCTCAGTAATGGGAAGAAATGTGATGGTGTTTATCCCTGTCCTTGTTCTGTTGGTGAATGGAAGAATCTTCACTTCAGCTCCTCTGAGGATCTTAGCTTTGTCAAGTGCCTTCAACTTCACTCTGTGGACAGCTGCTGTCGTCTGGGGATCTGGCAAAGATGGTGCCGGAGAGGTGACTTTGATCCAACCCATTGAATGGAAAGGAGTGTTTCCCTGAATAGAGACAATGTTTAAATCTATATTGTCTCCGACAAACTGAGTGAAGACATTGGTTGTTTCCCCAACCTCCATGGCCTCCATGACCACCCGATTGTCATGGCTAGTTTCACTTCCACTGGCTGTCATAAATGATAGATCCTCAAGTGCAGAGTCAACGGCAACCTCATCATCGATCTGCTCATCAGTTTCTTCCACAATGGTATAAAGAGTATCAGAAGTATCTTGGATGCCATCTCCATTCCTGTCATTAAGGAAGCAGTATTTGTAGTTTTGTGTCTCGGAATATGACTCTGTGTATCCCAGCTGGTGTAACTTGTTGAGCATCCATTTTGACCCAAATCTATGATCAAGTTGTATGGCAAGCCCCATCTGGTATGGCAAAACTCCTGATCGAGGCCGACAGGCCTTTATGAAGTTCTGCCCCCAAATGGCTACTCTTTCGTCGGTCTTCACTATTGGCCTCAGGAACATCTGAAGACTCTCAGGAACAAGAGCCAGCTGACTCTGGATGTCAGTCATACTGTGTGCTGTGGGGTATGACTTTGGGTCTAGATCGACCATGGCGATGTCGTTGCATACGAACTTTAGTGCAGTCTTTATGATCTGAGTCTTCTCATCTCCATGCTCAAGATTAGCATGATGCTCTTGCAGAATGTTGTCTGTGTCATCTTTGAGGCAGAGCACATCTGCCCTTCTCTCCTGTGATGTGAAATACAAGGTGTCATGGAATTTATCTTGGAGTTTCTTCTTTAGCCAATACTTTGAATAAGAGAGGCTCTTATCTGCTGATGGATCAAACTGCTGTAGCTTTTCGTGGACTTGGTCAAGAGTCATCACCCCATGCTCGAGTTCTGAATCTAACCAATCACATAATTCAACAAAAACAGCCTCTCGTTCCTCATCAATTTTCTTTTGTCCTCTCTTCCTTTGTCCTCTATCTTCAGTCTTCGAGTAATGGCCACCTGTCTCAAAAAGAGTTTTGCAGCGCAAATGGTACAGGGTTTCTTCTGCCACAAGGTCATTGATCCCTTCCAGACGTCCAACAACTTCAGTTCCCCAGTCATCCCCGCGACTCTGTGCTGTCTTCCGCAAGCCTGCCTTCAGTCTATCTGCAGTCAAATTATCTGGCACTCTGTATCTCTTTCTAGCTTCCTCTGGACGAGTTTTGTAGATCTGTGCAGGTTGGTTGCAAAGAATGCATACATTCTTGTACAGAAGCTGAACGGGCCGTGAACTTGTAGAACTGCATGCAGAAGCTGCCCTGAAGTCAGAGCAAGTGCGTCTTCTCTTCTTCTTTGCTGACTCTTTCTCTGCCTTTAATGTTTGGCCTGAGTTCTTGGTGACTTCAACAAACCTGTTGTATAAATCATCTTTACACTTTTTGTGGTACCTGAGTCTTCCTATGTTCTGAGCCTCCTTCAAACGCTCCAAAATCGTAGCATTTTCAACTACTTGTGCTTGTTCCAAAAAAGTAGGGTAGCCTTTAGGAGTTGGCTGTATCAGCCTCTGAGCTGGTGTCTCCGGGCTTTCACAGATGAAACAATTTAGCAAAGGTGGAGTCGAGTCTTCATCCATACTGCTAGACTAATATGTCCTACAAGTAGAATAAACATTCTATTATTCAGTCATAATATCATTATTTTGTGACATTAAAGACAATATCATGTACAGTAGGTGATTAACATTGTAATAGATATTATTGCAAAGGAAAATAGAAGATCTGCTTCACAGTAACATTAAACAAAATATCCTGTCAGAGACAATACACCACTGTAACCTAATGGGCCAGAAAGCTAGCATTCAAGAAAATAAAATGATCATAAGATTCAGTTTGAGATGTGTAATTCATCATGGTAGTTGGATACAATCATGGAATAATACATCATGGATTTAACGTTAGCTAGCTAACCATGTTGCTGCGCCTACTGTTACACAGCTAACAAGTAAGCAAAGTTGACCACTAATCATGGAGTAATACATCATGGATTTAATGTTAGCTAGCTAACCATGTTACTGCGCCTACTGTTACACAGCTAACAAGTAAGCAAAGTTGACCACTAATCATGGAGTAATACATCATGGATTTAATGTTAGCTAGCTAACCATGTTATTGTGCCTACTGTTACACAGCTAACAAGTAAGAAAAGTTGACAACTTGTACAGTATGTTACATTTCATTACCAAAGTAGTGACATGAAATATTTCAAGTAAAAAAAGTAGATAATACTTACATATCAGGCGTAAAAAGGAGTCTGTCCAGGATCAAATGCAAGTTGCAAATGGCGTCAGCATGTTAACTCTAAACGTCCTCACTCTGAATGCCAACCAACTAGCAGCTACCACTAAAAAATAATAAGTCCTAAAAGAGCAAATAGTAAAATAATCCCCAAAAATGTATGCTAGCAGTGGAAAGGCATTGTGGGGAGGTGGGGGGAGGGGCGAGCGGGAAAGGTGGGCGTGGCCTTTTTTCAACCAAGGAATGATTTTAGTGAAAAATACATGATTGCAATCAACTCAGAATCATGAAAAAACCCTAGTTTGACCCCTCACAAGTTACCCAAGGCCAAACAGAACATTTTAGATTTTTCGAAAATCTGTATTCGGTACCTCAACTTTGAGCAGTTGTTACTAAAAAACATACAGGATTTGAACTTCAACTTTTTAATACATCTTACTACACACCTTTACAAACACATTAGTGAAGAAATTGATTGGTAAGGATTTAGTTTGCAGATCGGTCAAATATCTGATAAAATGCCCTTACTAACAGGCTGAGAAAAGAATTCATCCTTTACTCATATGTCACCAAGCATAGCTTTATAGATTAGTTTAACCCCCTTAGTTGTTAGTACACGGTACATGAACACACATGATGTTTTCTCAACACAACAAACCAGATCATTTTCACATCTGTAACAAACAACCCGATTTGCATGGAGACCAGCGACAAGACAATTCACACATAACTCGCGTCGTATCCTAAATGTAGTGCAGCAACACTCGTTTTGGAAAACATCGTTATTTACAAAACATTTAGAAGGGAAAGAAAGAAGAAGTGTTCAAGGTCTGGTCAAGACCCTTCCTACCGTGAGCGCAGATCAAGCGAAACTGCAGTCTCTAACAAGGCACCGGTAGTAACACAGCATTCCTGTGTTGTCGACATGGGCAGCGTCGCCGCTCCATCCCGCCGCTACGGTTCCCCTTGTTGACGCAGTCCTCGCCGGCCAGCCTCAGGGTAGGTTCGACTAACATCCTCTGTCAAAGATGACGTCGTAGTCAGAGTGTTTAAAGCATGTTATAGTCTCAGAACGTTCAACAGTGTAGCATTAAGCTAACGGCCGCTCTCGGCCGATAGCAGCAAGCTAACGTTACCTAGCCTAGTGACACAACAGGCTAGCGCCTGCAGCTAACAGCTGACTGGCTAACAGGTAGGCCACAACTACAGATGAAGCGTTTAGTTTTCCTGGGCGCTTTGCCGCGACGTGAGCACGGTTATATCACGTCGGAAATGAATTAGGAACCCAGGCTGCTGTTCTATTTTATGCCGCCAGGAGGCGCAAAGTCATTAGACGGACGCTACAACGTCCTACACAGTATACTGTATAACGATCTGTATGTATATATATATATATTAATTCATTTTGCGCGAATCCACACTTCATTATATAATAAGAATCCAACCAATAGAGCGACATTGTGCAATAAACAAGTAAACAAAGTATGGCATATTTTACAGTAGGGCACTTTGAAACAACCAATCACGTTGCGCGATAGCACGAGCGATGCATAGTCAGGAAGTAATGTTAGAGCTGAGTTCACTCATTCCGAACGGCGAAATGTAAAATGCTACCCAAGATTGTTGCGTTTCGTTATAAAAACTATGCGGTGATAAACAAAACGAATCGCAGTATGCAAAACGTGCGGTTCGAGGATCACAGTTGGAGATGCAATCATGCAACGTCCAACTTCGTTCGACACTTGAACTAAGAAGGTGCACAAAGATCGGTAAGTGAATGAACGAATGAATGAAAACTTTATTTAACAGATTGCAGAATGGGTACAATACAGTACAGCTCAATATACACAATTGTTAAGGGGATGCAGACCAGAGAAAGACTTTCGTCTTGTTTACATCAGGGTCCCCCATAGTAACTTGGCTTGCTACTGTACAGTAGCTACAGTTAAATCAATGAGCCATCGACAGTGTGCTAACGTTATCATATACTCTCTTTTTTAGACTCTTTTTGTATCACAAACAGTACTGTATTTGTAAATCTGGTATGTCATAAATGTATAGATGTAGCAGTACTGTATGTCATGTTATGATGAATTGAAAATGGGGGACCCTGATGTAAACTAGACGAAAGTCTTTCTCTGGTCTGCATCCCTTTAACAATTGTGTTTATTGAGCTGTACTGTATTGTACCCATTCTGCAATCTGTTAATTTTTTTCAATCAATCAATCAATCAATCAATCAATCATTACATCCAAGATACACGGCTGCTGTAGTCTTGTCTTATAAAATACATAAACAATCAGCAATGTCTCGCTTGATGAATGGCCAGCAGTAGCCTAATTAATATTAATAAAAGTATTATCATTTTAATAATTGCGAAACGTGTTTAGTCCCTTGTTTGAGCCGAATCTGGGTTGAACATGATTTGTGGAACTCCCTCTGGTGTTGTGGTCGTGGTATTCACTGACCTTTGGGAAGTATTTCGACATGTACATGGGTATCTTAGTGGTGTAGTGTACAGTATCTTGTAGACCAGGCCCATTGCAAGTTGCTGTACTCTGTCGTCTACTCTAAGCCATCCTAGGTAGTCAAAGGGGGCAGGGGTGAGGTGGGTTCTAGGAGTAAGGTCAAGCAGTAGTCTGACCAGTTTGTTTTGTGATGTTTGTAATTTAGTTTTTAGCGCTTTTGAGGTGCTTTGGTACCATGAGGTGCAAGCATAGTCGTAATACCCTTGAATGAGTGCTCCTGCCAGAGTCTTCAGGGTATTCTTGTTTACCAGAGAGGAGATCCGGTACAAGAATCTTGTTCGTTGGTTGACTTTTTTTTATTACATTGGTTGCCATTTTGTCACAGGAAAGATTTGCCTCTAGGATGGAACCCAGGTAGGTAATTTCATCTTTCCTTGTGACAATATTGTCACCCACTGTAACAGCGAAGCCGTTGGCCTTGCTGAGTTTGTTATTTGATCCAAGAGTGTGTATTGAGCTGTACTGTATTGTACCCATTCTGCAATCTGTTAATAACGTTTTCATTCATTCATTCAGGAGCAAAGGTCAATGACCAAACACACCCAGACTACATACCTGTATTCCCTTCAACATCACAGTCTACACCATCTACGTCAACAAACATCAGTCGCCATGAGCGGCGTGAAAAAAGGAGAGTGATGCAGCCAAGGAGGATGGTGACCAACAGAGAACCAAGGTCGAGTCAAGCTCCTTGACCGCTTCATCTGTGGACAGCAACGACACCAAATGCAAGATGATGACAGGTGTTACCTGGCCAGTGCTTCAGCACTTGTTTTCTTTCTTGCACACAGAGAAGACAAGGAGCACCATAATCTCACCCATAGATCAGCTATTTATCACCCTTGTCAAACTGCGTCACGACATGTCCTTTGACCTCATCTCCCACATCAGAGGTGTGTCAAAGGCAACAGTCAGTGATGTGCCCAACGGATCATTTCAGTGAGTGAGCGATTCGATACACGCTCACGGCAATGAACCGATTCACTGATTCGACTCACGGTTCAGTGGCGCTTCCGGATCCCGCTGCGAATCAAAAACTATAAAAAAATTTGGCAGATGTTATACATACAATTATACATACAATTGTTAAGGGGATGCAAACCAGAGAAAGACTTTCATCTTGTTTACATCAGGATCCCCCTGTTTACATCAGTAATCATCGGTAACATTTAGAATTGATTTCAAGGTCCTCCTCCTTATATACAAAGTATAAACATTGCGATCATCTACTATTGAAGGTTCCGAGTCACAGTCTAAAGAAAATCAGTGATGCAGCCTTTGCTAACTAACTATGCACCAAAGTTATGGAACACACTATGGACATTAGGGAAGCTAGATCTCTTAATATTTTCAGAAATAAGCTAAAAACGTACCTCTTCACCATAGCCTTCTAATACACCCCGCTGTTGATTGTACTGTAGCACTATTTTACTCTGGCCATTCTATTGCATAATTTTACTATCTATTCTACTATTCTATTATTGCACTGTATTATTGGTGTGCAAACCAGTCAACTTACAAAAAAGAGCCTGTTGGAGGATTTCAACAAGATAAATGCGACAACATTGCAAAATATTTCACTATAATATTTCAAAGTGAAGTAAAAAATATTATAATAATTATTTGATCATGTTAAATAAGTGTGACTGACTGAGTCCACATTACAGTTCTACTTTTGTTTTGATGTGAAAAGTGATGCTGCATAAGAGGACTGCATTTAGCACTGACTGAGAAAGTACATATTACAGTTCTACTTTGCATTGCATGTAATTTAGAATACAGGCAAATAAAAGTATAGTTTAAAGTACAATCTTGGCTGTCTTTTTCTCTCAACGCTTCAATAGGTAGATGACTAAATGTAAATGTAATATCAAATTTTAACAGATTGCAGAATGGGTACAGTACAGTCCAGCTCAATACATACAATTGTTAAGGGGGTGCAGACCTGAGAAATACTTTTGTCTTGTTTACATCAGGGTCCCCCAACAATTAGCATTTCAATGGTGTGTTGCCAGTGCCACACCAATGGGGGGTTGCCAATCCAATGTCACACCTACTGTACACCTAAGTGAGAGAAGCTCTCTCATTTCATGGAAGAGTAGAAGACAACCAACAGTTGCACTTTCTACCTGCGAGGCAGGATACATGGCCTTAGCATCAGCCATACAGGAGTGTATGTATTTGCAACAGCTACTCAAGGGTATTGATGGATGTCAGTATGCACAAACCAAGGTTTATGATGATAACCAAGGAGCTATTGCACTAGCCAGGAATCCTGTAAACAGGCAAAGATGTAAACATATTGATATAAAATATCACTTCATAAGAGAAACTGTGAATAGTGGGAGGATATGTTTGGAATATTGTCCTACTGACAACATGATTGCTGATGTGATGACAAAACCAGCCACTAAGCTACAACTGAAGAAGTTTGCTCAGTATTTGTTTGGCACTTAGTTAGAGTGAAAGAAAAGCATGGATGTGCCAATATGTTTTTGTTGTTGTTGTTGTTTATTTTGTATTGAAGGCCAAAGAGGGAGAATATATATATATATATATATATTTTTGTTTTGTACCACAATATGGAGATGAGGGTGGAAGTAATTTGGCAGTCTGACATTAATTGAAAACTGTATTAACAGATTGCAGAATGGGTACAATACAGTACAGCTCAATACACACAATTGTTAAGGGGATGAAAGACAAGTCTTTCTCTGGTCTGCATTCCCTTAACAATTGTATGTATTGAGTTGTACTGTACCCATTCTGCAATCTGTTAATAAAGTTTTCAACCAATCAATTCAAAACCATGTATTATTTTGGCCATATAGTGGCGCTGTCAACATTCTAACCGTCATGCAACGCGCTATGTGTCGCTCTGTTTAGCTGGAGGTGTTTCCCCCCGGGAGATATAGGAGGACGGACCGCCGGCCGGGACCGGACGTTAGTTTGTCGTGAAGCGAGCGTATATATAATTAGCAGGTCTGTGTTGTGTGTTACGAGAGAGTATTAACCTGTAAAACCCATATTGAGCTGGAATTAAACCATCATATACGAATACAACCTCTCCTCATTCTTCCTGACATTACTGCATGCCTGATCGCTACTTTACAGCATTATTCAAACGTGATAGGAAGTTTCACATTCTTGTACAAAATAAATATACTGTCTCATAAATATACTCTTACAATATATAAATAAACGTTTCGACCTTACCGGTCTTCCTCAAGCATGAATGAATGAATGAATGAAAACTTTATTTAACAGATTGCAGAATGGGTACAATACAGTACGGCTCAATACATACAATTGTTAAGGGGATGCAGACCTGAGAAAGACGTTTTGTCTTGTTTACATCAGGGTCCCCCATTTACAATTCATCATAACATAATGACATGCATGACATACAGATAGACAGTACTGCTACATCTATACATTTATGACATATCAGATTTGCAAATACAGTACTGTTTGTGATACGAAAAGAGTCCAGAAAAGAGAGTATACATTTGACATATTATTATTGTAACAAACAAGATTCTTGTGCCGGATCTCCTCTCTGGTAAACAAGAATACCCTTAAGACTCTAACAGGAGCACTCATTCAAGGGTACTACGACTATGCTTGCACCTCATGGTACCAAAGCACCTCAAAGGCCCTAAAAACAAGATTACAAACATCACAAAACAAACTGGTCAGACTACTGCTTAACCTCACTCCTAAAACCCACTTTACCCCTGCCCACATTCAAAACCGCTCTTAAAGAGCACCTACGGGAGGCTGCAATTAGAAACTGGGCACCGTAAATGTCCAAACCCCCCCCCCTCCTAATGTACAATCTCCTCCCCATCATATGTATATATTTTCTGTTAGGATCTCTGGGTAACAGTACTGTATATTTGCATATCGTATATGTCACAATTGTAACACTACAGTACTATATAGTATACCTGTATGTCATGTATGTCCCTATGCCATAAATGTCATGATGTCATGTATGTTGAGTGTCATAAATGTCATGTCACTATAATTGAAAATGGGGGACCCTGATGTAAACAAGACACACGTCTTTCTCTGGTCTGCATCCCCTTAACAATTGTGTGTATTGAGCCGTACTGTATTGTACCCATTCTGCAATCTGTTAAATAAAGTTTTCATTCATTCATCCAGTTGTTTTGTTTTTGTGGTTTTGGTTGAATGAATGAATACTTTGTTTAACAGATTGCAGAATGGGTACAATACAGTACGGCTCAATACATACAATTGTTAAGGGGATGCAGACCAGAGAAAGACGTTTGTCTTGTTTACATCAGGGTCCCCCATTTTCAATTCATAGTGACATTTATGACACTCAACATACATGACATTTATCAGGGGTGTAAAAAGTACCCAGAAATTATACTTAAGTGAAAGTATGGGTACCATCTCAAAATCTGACTCAAGTAAAAGTCAAAAGTATCTGGCTAAAAACACACTTGAGTAAAAGTCAAAAAGTCCTACTTTTAAATGTACTTAAGTACTAAAAAGTAAAAGTACATTTAAAAAAAAAAAAGGGGATACACCAGGGGTCTCAAACTCAACCCATCGTGGGCCAAGTTTTCATTTTAACTATACATTGCACCAGGTGAGTTAGTTGAAGAGGTGAGCCAATTAGTGAAATCATCAGCTGGTGTTTAGGCAAGGCTGGAATGAAACCAAGCATACACTCTGCCCACAATGGAATGTGTTCTGCGATAGACAATGCTGAAATGAAAGAACAGAGGACACTTTTTTTGCATTAAAATTATTTAATGCACTTCTCCATTGAAGGTAAACTAACATGGACGGCATTCACATCACAGCATGAATATATCACAATATTAACCACAGTGAAAGAAAAATGACATGTGAACAAGTATGTTGTGTGCCAGGTTAATGTACTCTACTATTTTTGTATCACAAACAGTGCTGTATATGTACAGTTTATTCCCCCTCAAATGTATATACTCTATTATTACTATATGCGAGAGAGCCCCCCCCCCCCAACAATGCTGTATATTTGTAGACCTCTTCCAATGTACAGTTTATGTCCTTGATGCTGCTCTCCAGGACCGAGATCATGGCGTTCTTCTGCTCCAGGTCCCGCAGCAGCTCTGTGTTCTCCTTCAGCTCCTCGCACCTCTTGGCAGCCAGATATGGACACATGGAACGTAAACACTATTATTAGTACAATACATATGATAGGAGCTGGAGCACATAAGTACACACACACACACACAATCACATGCACAAGTACACAAACATAAACACAATGACCATCAGTCCATTAGTACATTAAAACCAGACACTGTCCGCAGACTCTTTACATCTTTACTACCGTAGGCTCCATCACCTTGGAACAGATAATACTTGTGCAGGCTCTATCACAACATTATAGAAAGATGTGTTTGTTATTAATCAAGCAGGCTTGGATTACATACATGTAGGTTTAACAATAGAGATCAGACTCAAGACAGTTTTCTGCTCTGTTGTGAGTCCTGTTTGTTTAAACGGAGAACGATTTTAACCTCACACCTAAGTTTGGTTTATATACTAAAATTGCTAACAGATTAACAGAATGTGAAACAACTTATTAGTATTGGGTTAGAGTTGTTTGATTTCCACTAACGTAATGTTAGATTGCTATCTGAGAAAGTTACGTAACGTTACTCTACTGTATGTGAGCTGGCTGGCTGCGGCATTTGCCATGTATAATCTGTAGGCAAAACGGACTGCATATATAAACGGCTGATGACTCATAACTTCCTATCACGTTTGAATAATGCTGTAAAGTTAAGTAAAAATGCATTTCAATAGTAATGTATATAAATTAAGAGCTTACCGATTGCAATCCACTGCCGACAGAAGAGACGCAATATTTACTTCCTAGTTCATGACGGCACTCTCTCTCTGCCTCTCTCTCATTTTGCCGAGGGCGGAGCTCGTCCAGCACGTTGTCACCAGCTGTATAAGAGCGCCCCCGCTGGTCATTGTTAACATTAACCACACCAAAACGACTTCATAACGGCAGGCAAACAGCTGTTCCAGGACTTTTCACAGCTGTATCTGTAGCACGCAAGCTAAGCAGCTATCACCTGAACGTGTACACAATGATATAACAAGCCACACTCAGACAGGCCGCCGTTCTGAAACCCTCCTCACCTTTTAAGAGAGAAGAGAAACGAGATGTTAACAGAGTTTTACAACGGTGATTTTACCATACATCCGGCGGAGCCAGCACAAGTCCCATCTGGGCTGTAGCCGACTTGAACATGGATTTTCCGATAACGATCATCCATGCCCACATTTCCTCGTTTAGGGTATACTCTCATTTGCATATGAAAGGCGGGGCCTATACGGTGACAGAGAAGTACCCACGCGTCCAGAGATCCTGGGATCACCAGTTCTACTGGTCGTGGCCCACTAGTTGCTATAATGGGCTTCAAACCAAGATCCTCCGCCGTCGCCTAAAAAGGCTGAACAAAGGACCCTAATCTGGGGCCGGTTTTCGTAAACATTGTCAGCTAGCCCCCATAGCACTAACAGACAAGTGGTGCTCGCAAGCAAACATTACTCACCAAACCTGGAACCCACCGCTTCTCACAACAGCGGTGCGTCCTACAGTCCAGCTGTGTCGCTGGAGGGTTTCACCCCATCCAGCCGCAGCAATGAGGACTGCAGTTGGGAGGCATGTAGCGGCGTCAACTCCCAATACGAAAAAACCGGCGGAGGTGTAGAATGATCATCATCTTCCAGACACTCCAGTACGAAGACAATATCGCCGTATTTTCTCGAATATAGTGAGAGAGAAAATAAAGATATGATGTCAACGTATCTCTTGTTTTCCAACTTTCTCCTACTAACAACCTCGTCAAGTGGGGATCTACCGAAGGCACTTCCTTGTGGTGAAAGCGAAGAAGGAAGCGAGTATGTGGCCCCACCCCAGCTTATGTAGGTAAGCTGATAGGGGTGCGGTCAGACGAATATTGGGATATAAAGGTACATTGTGGTCTTTATTCAGTGCGAGGTACAGTGCAGAGAGTGACGCCGAGCGAGAGCCATACGATACAGAACCATCAACACTGACTACATTAACCACCAACACTGACTATATTAACCATCAACACTGACTACATTAACCACCAACACTGACTACATTAACCACCAACACTGACTATATTACTATGGCCCATTCAACATCGATTATCTATCGTTCAGGATGTGGGAATGTTAGATTTTTTCATTCAAACATTGTTGTGTTAATACCGTCTAGAATATAAGTATGTTTTAAGCTTTTCTGCTGTAATTCCAAAAACGAGAGTTATAGGCCCTGACGCATATGATAGATTATCGATTGGCGTTTCTTTCCTATACACGCTATATAAAAAAAATCAGATGTATATGATCGGTATACATTATGCTTCATCATGCGTGAAAGGAAAGGGAGGGGGGGTCGTTTATAATTCCTTGATCGTCAATAACGGCTTTATTTAGTATGGGTTGATATATTGATCAGATGGTTTGTAGTGAAATGAATAGACAATCGGGCTGAAAATAACGTTACTGTCCTCTTACCGTTCGCCGATGAGACTGAAGGAAAAAAATCCCAATTATTTGACGCCGATCTCCTAGATCCATTTCCGGTTTGTATGGCGCAATAAACGCCGAAATCATATCGATTATTAAGTTTAGAAAGCGATCCAAATGCACTATAGTGTTTGTCTGGAGCCACGTAACAAGATATGACTGCCGGAGGGATTTCCTTGACGCACCGATCACCACTTCCGGTTTTGGCGAGAGTGTAACTCGCCCGACCATCCACCAGGCAGCGGTATTGAGGCGTTGCAATCTCATACAGGGTCCCGCTGCAGTCCGGAGGTTGGCTGGATGAATTATGAATGCCATGGCGAAAAAAATGAAATATTCATCCCAAAAAAGTCAAAACTCGTTCTTGGCGACCAATGTGTTAACCACCAACACTGAATACATTAACCACCAACACTGACTACATTAACCATCAACACTGACTACATTAACCACCAACACTGACTACATTAACCACCACATTAACCACCAACACTGACTACATTAACATCAACACTGTGTGAGTGAGTGAGTGAGTGAGTGAGTGAGTGAGTGAGTGAGTGAGTGAGTGAGTGAGTGAGTGAGTGAGTGAGTGAGTGAGTGAGTGAGTGAGTGAGTGAGTGAGTGAGTGAGTGAGTGAGTGAGTGAGTGAGTGTGTGTGTGTGTGTGTGTGTGTGTGTGTGTGTGTGTGTGTGTGTGTGTGTGTGTGTGTGTGTGTGTGTGTCCATCTGTGTCTGTGTGGGTGGTTTTCTGTCTTTTTGCGTGGTGTGTGCACGGCAGTCATTACGGCAATGTAATGATTTGTTTATTCCCTGGACTAATTGTGCATGTGTGTATGTGCACATGTGTAAATGCGTCTGTCTAATATGTTATCACACGTGCATCTGTGCTATTGCCTTGTGCAGATGTGTATCTGTGTTTGTATTGTGTGTGTGTGGGTTAGTGTTTGTAATATGTGTGTGTTTGAGATTTGTGTGTCTGTTTGTTATGTGTCTATGTATGTGTGTGTGTCATATTAAATATGTGGTTTATTGTGTCTAATAAGCATCTATAATAAGGAAGCTAATAAGAGTTTGGTCGTAAAAAGGATTCTCATTACGCCTCAACATACGACTCATAACTGTGTTAACAACAACTCACTAATGATCACTGTAACACACAACACACAGACACACACACACAAATACAAACACACACACACACACACACACACACACTGCTTATATGAACAAACACAAACACAAACAATCTACAACAATAAATATGAATAGAAAAGGCAAAAAACATACACAAAACACAGACACACACAGACATAACAATGATTAATATGAACAAACAAACACACACTTGCGGGGATAATAAAGGGAACATATTACACAGAGAGAAGACAAGAAAAGCCACTTTTCTTTTTTATCCCATTATTACCTGACACTTTGGCAACATTGTATTTGTAAGACCACCATCGCTATTCAAATAATTGAAGAGTTGGAGAAGTTGCCGGTGGCAAAAGGTAACCAGCCGAGGAAAACAATAGAGCTCATCCAAGCTGTTGAGAAGGCCCTTACTGACCTGACAGACTTATGGAGCATTGATGCTATAAAGAATCCACTTGTTATCAAATCTATTGAGAGCAAGATGCCTGAATGTGAGCTGAGGAGCTGGCTCACCTTTAAAGCTGCACCTGTGAACAATGTCACCCCTGAAGGCCACTTTGACGCTCTCCTAAAATTTCTAAAAAATGAAGAAGTAGTCCTTGAGGCATTGGTGCAGCTAAGACCCTCGGAGGTATTCGAGAAGCCAAGCAAGCCAGAGTGGAAGGCGCTCACAAGGGCCACAGGAAAGGATGCGGCTGGAGAAGAATGCAGCATGTGTGGGGATGAGAAACACGGAGGCAGGATTTTCTTCTGTAAAAAGTTCAAAGCGCTCAGTCTGACTGAGAAGAGAGACATTGTCGAAAAGAATGAAGCCTGCCAGAGATGTTTGGCATCCGATCAGGAGGATGGAGAATGCAGCGACAGGTTCCTCTGCAGGAAAAAGTGCTGCCAAAAGGGAGAGACCTCCGACCACCACTACCTCATGTGCTCAGCGGAAGGGGGGCAGAGAGGAGAGGAGAGGAAAAGGGGAAGGCAAAGGGTGGAAACAAGTGGCGCAAATGCGGGAACGCTCTAAGATGAACAACAGAGGGCGCTTGCTAATATCTCCCCCGAAGCAGCAGACCAGATTATAAAGGCATTTACCAACCAAACAATGGTGTCAATGAGTACAAACACTAGGAGTGGTAGTCTCCTTGAAGAGATTGGCCTGAGGGAGCATCCTGTGCTTATGATGATCATGGAGGTCACGACAAACGGAGGGCAAACTATTGGGACCCTGGTAGACCTCGCGTCCGACACTAACTACATAACCCACCAAGCTGCCGAAAGACTGAGAGGGGAGAAAATAACGTTGGTCGTGCATGGGGTCGGAGGAATGAAGGTGAGAGTTGAGACTGAAAGGTACCTGCTCAAGGTCAGGATGCGCATTTCAGAGGACATGTGGAGTCCCCACCAGATAGTCTGTTATGGCCTGGATGAAATTGCCCGAGCAGGCAAGGTCATTAGCCCAAAGCAGCTTCAAAAGTTCTTCCCAGAGGTCAAGACAGAGGAGCTGGTCCGGCCAGAGAAGATCGAGCTCTTGATCAGCCACCGGGAGGGTCGGCTTGCTCCACAGCGGATGAAAAGAGTGGGAGACCTGGTGCTGTGGGACGGCCCACTAGGGAAGACTGTGGGGGGAGCGCACCCTGATCTGTTTGAGGAGATGGAGATGTCAATTCACAACTCAAGGACTCATTTTGCATGCTCTATGAGAACAAAGGCAGTCAAGGTGGAGGAGGAGGTCAGAAACACAGCCACGACCAGCAAAGAAGTTCTTGAATGGTGGAGGTGGGATAGCATCGGAGCCGCCTGCGAGCCAAAGTGCGGGGGATGTCGGTGCGGGACTTGCCAGCCAGGGGGAAAGGAGATGACTCTAGTAGAAGAAAGGGAACTAGAAAAGATCAAAGAAGGTCTGTCCTATGTGACCACTGACAACCATAGCAACTCACCTCACTGGGACGCAGGATACCCCTGGACAGAAGATCCTGTTTCGCTTCCATACAACAGGAAGGTGGTGGAAGCGACGTTCCTGAGGACCGAAAAGTGCCTCATGAAGGACCCATTGTGGAGAACGGCGTATAGAGCACAAGTTCATGAGATGGTGGAAAGAGGAGCAGCCATCGAGTTGGAGAAGAACATGATCAGCAGTTGGAGAGGGCCTGTTTGGTACGTGAGTCATCTAATCGCACCAAACCCACATTCTGTCACTACGCCAATGCGCCTTGTCTGGAACAGCAGCCAGGAGTTCAAAGGGACGAGTATGAACAGCATTCTGCTGAAGGGTCCGGATGTTCTAAATCCCATCCGGGCGGTCCTGCTCAGGTTCAGGACAGGAGAGCATGCGGCCATAGGAGATATTAGAAAGATGTATAATTCTGTGTGGTTAAATGAAAGAGAGGTCCACCTTCATCGGTTCCTATGGAGGGACTCACCAGAGGAAGAGATCAAAGATTTCGCCATCACTCGGGTCAACATCGGAGACAGGCCAGCTGGGTGCATAGCACAGCTGGCTATGAGGGAAACGGCGAGGCTTCCCAAGTTCTCTCACATGGATGAGGAGAGGAGGGTCCTTGAGGAGGACAGCTATGTGGACGATATCCTCACATCCCACAATGACCGAGGGAAGCTGGACAAGATCACGAGAGGAGTGGAAGAGATCCTCACCGCTGGAGGCTTTTCTCTCAAGCCATGGGTTCGGTCCGGTCAAACCACTGCTCCCCAGAACTGGAATATATAACCATCAAGTGTCGTCCTTTCTTCCTCCCGAGGGAGTTAACGGCGATCGTCCTGGTCGGAGTGTATATTCCACCGCAAGCTGAAGCCAGCAACAAGGTTGCGCTCTCCAGACTACACGACGAGGTAAACAGAATCCAAGAGGCGAATGTTAACGCCGCCATTTTAGTTCTGGGAGATTTCAATAGCGCCAATCTGAGAAAGGTATTGCCCGACTTCTATCAGCATGTGACTTGCAACACCAGAGGCGGTAACATCCTAGATCACTGTTACACGCAATTTAAAGGTGGCTACAAGGCTCATTCTGATAGTGGCTTCGGTAAGTCAGATCACGCATCAATTTTTCTTACACCGAAGTACAGACAGAAAATTAAAAGTACTCCCGTAGTCTCGCGAGAGGTGCAGAAATGGGATGTGACGTCAGAGGATACGATCCGGTCAGTGTTTCACAACACAGACTGGAATGTGTTCCGCGACACAGATAACATTAATGCCTACACGGAGACAGTGCTGGACTATGTTTGTACTAGGGTGAAAGAAACAATCCCCACTACCAAAATGAAAGTTTACCCAAATCAAAAACCCTGGGTAGACAAATCCGTCCGTGAAGCTCTGAGAGAGCGCACCAAAGCATACAACGACGGCCTAGAGGCAGGCAACATGAATGACCACAAGGTGGCGCGATACAACGTAAGGAGGACTGTGTCAGAGGCCAAACGACGCTACAGGGATAAAATTTAACTCCAGTTTGAACAAGCTGACTCTAGAGCTATGTGGCAGGGGCTCAAAACGATGACAGACTACAAAGGCGCCTCCCTCAAACTGAACAGTGACATCTCCTTAGCAAATTACCTCAATACCTTCTATGCGAGGTTTGATGCTGGTAATAACAACACCAGCTCACAAGCCTCGGCAATTGGGGGGGGGGGTCGGCTGCTGATGGAGGCGCAGTGTTCAGGGTAACAGAGCATGAGGTGAGGCGGACCTTTAAAAAAGTGAATATCAGGAAGGCAGCAGGTCCAGACGGCATCCCCGGCCGCGTCCTAAAAGTCTGTGCCGACCAACTGGCCCCAGTATTCACTGACATATTTAACCTGTCCTTAGAACAGGCTGTCATCCCCACCTGCCTGAAGAAGTCCACTATTATCCCTGTACCCAAAAAATCCAAGCCTGCTTGCCTCAACGACTACCGCCCTGTAGCTCTCACCTCCATAGCCATGAAGTGCTTCGAGAAGCTAGTAAAGGGCTACATCTGCTCCTCCCTCCCCATCAACATGGACCCCCTGCAATTTGCATACCGCCCCAACAGGTCCACGGAGGACGCCATATCCCATGTGCTGCACACAGCAGCATCACACCTGGACAAGAGGCAGGGGAACTATGTGAGAATGCTATTCATCGACTACAGCTCGGCATTCAATACCATAGTCCCCTCCATACTCATAGCCAAGCTCAGGGACCTGGGCTTGGGCTATGACCTCTGCCAGTGGGTCTTGGACTTCCTGACTGGCAGACCCCAGGTGGTGAGAGCAGGCAACTGCACCTCCTCATCCATCACCCTCAACATAGGGGCCCCCCAGGGCTGTGTTCTGAGTCCCCTCCTCTACTCCCTGTACACACACGACTGTGTGGCTCAGCGGAGTAGCAATACAATCGTCAAATTTGCTGACGACACAGTGGTGGTGGGCCTGATCTCTGCCAACGACGAGAGGGCCTACCTGGAAGAGGTCAAGGTCCTGGCGGGATGGTGCCAGGAAAACAGCCTCTCCCTGAACGTCAGCAAAACAAAGGAGATGATTGTGGACTTCAGGAGGTCGGGGGTCAAGGACTACAGCCCCCTCAGCATCGACGGGGCACCGGTTGAGAGAGTCAACAGCTTCAAGTACCTCGGAGCCTACATATCCGAGGACTTGACATGGACCACACACATTAACAGTGTGGTGAAGAAGGCACGACAACGCCTCTACTTCCTCAGGCGCCTAAGGAAGTTCCAAGTCAGCCAGAAGATCCTTAAGAACTTCTACTCATGTACAATAGAGAACATCTTGACCGGCAACATCACCTCCTGGTTTGGGAATAGCACTGCAAAAGACCAAAGCAGACTACAAAGAGTGACACGTTCAGCCGAACGCACAATTGGAGGGGGGCTCCTCACCCTCCAGAACATTTACTACAAGCGTTGCAAGGGGAAGGCTAAGAGAATTATTAAGGACTCGAGCCACCCGAACAACTGCCTCTTTGAACTGCTGCCGTCAGGCAAGCGATACAGGAGTCTCAAGGCGAGCACAGAAAGACTCAGAAGTAGCTTCTATCCCCAGGCCATCAGGCTGCTAAACGAACAATGAATGAACACTACACAACAACAACCACCAAACACACATAGCACACACATCCACACGCACACACTCACTTTAAACAAACACACTGTAGCACCCACTCCACACACTTTATAGCACACACCCACTTTAAACAAACACACTGTAGCACCCACTCCCCACACTTTATATTTATGGATGAAGGATTGCACTACAACTCGTACACCTTACTGTATATTGTACCTAAAATTGTACCTCATCCCATTTCTGCTTTGCACTAGATAGTACTGTACATTAGTACACTGCATAGTATTGTGTATTGTATATTATATGGTAACTCAGAACATTGTACATATGTCTATACCGAACACTGTGACCTCATTTTCTTCTTCTAAATTCATGCTATATTATGTTATTATGTTATTTGATACTATCTTGTCTAGCACAGTCTCTGGAGCGTAACAGTAAGAAGCATTTTGTATGAAAGTATTCTGTACTTCTGTATGACAACTATTAAAGAACTTGAACTTGAACTTGAAAGAAGTCAGCCCAAGCAATCTATTGAGACTCCGAGTATGGCGCTCCAAACCCTGGTGTTGCCCAACCAGCTAGGGCAGGAAGACAACAAGGCCCTCGGCGTTGGCTACTATGTTGATAGTGACAGGCTCTTCCTGATGGTCTCGATACATTTCTCCAAAAGAAAGCAGAAGATGAGGACAGGGGTCGACCTTCTTGAGGGGGAGGTCAGAGAGCAGACGCCAGATCCTGACCAGAAGGGAGCTCCTGAGTCAGGTGGCAGGGCTCTATGACCCTATCGGGCTTGCTACGCCGGTCAAAGAGAAAGGGGCCATTCTGGTGAGGAGAGCTTTCCAGGTGGCTGGGGGAGGGGGCTCGAAGAAAGACACGTGGGACCATCCTCTTCCGGCAGACCTCCGAACAGAAGCTATCAAGCTCTTTGAGGAGTACAGTCGACTTCGTCAAGTTGGCTTTGAGAGAAGCCTCACTCCTCCCGGATGGAGAGGGAGGCCGTGGGGTGTGACATTTTCTGATGGAAGTGATGATGTTTTCGGAGCTGTCCTGTATCTGAGGTGGGAGACATCAGCAGGGGTGGACACTCGTCTCGTCGAGTCGAAGGCCAAGCTGACACCCCTTGACCAGAAGGGCGATGTAATCAAAGCAGAGATCTGTGGTGCAGTCTTTGCAGCCAGATTGAAAGGGTTCTGGGAGAGGCAAGGCCGTCTGGAGGTAGAGAAGTGGTTTCACTTTGTAGACAGCCAAACTATACTGGGAGCAATTCAGAGGGAGAGTTACGGGTATCAGACGTTCTTTGCGAACAGGGTTGGGGAGATTCAGAAGGCAGGGCCAGGAGCCGACTGGTGGTGGATCCCAGGGGATCTGAATGACACTGACCTCGTCACTCGAGGATGTCCCCCGGAAGACCTGGATGAAGGTTCCAAGTGGCAAAAGGGACCAGAGTTTCTAATGAGGCCTATGGAAGAGTGGCCCATGAAGTCCACGGCAGAGGTAGCGGCTAACACCAGAGAGGCTGTGTGTAGGCTCCAGAGGAGGGCGTTCACGGCGGTTCTTACTCGAGCCCAGCTGAAAAAGGCGTCAAGTTCGTCCGAGAAATCTCCAAGCGAGGTGGACAAGGCTCCCGGGCTCTCTAAGAAAGGAGAAAAAGAGCCCTCTAGCGAGTCCGGAAGCGAGGAAAAGCTCTGGGGGGCAGCCATCGTCAATCTCGTCAAACCTGAGAAGTTCAGCAGCTTGACCAAGCTCTGTGGAGTGATCAGCTGGGTCTGCCGAGCGGTGAACAAGTGGCTAATCCAAGGAAGAGCCATAGAGAGAGCAGAGTGGGAGGCCAAGCACTCAAAAGAGAAAGAGGGCAAGCCTGTCCTCGACGCATGGGAGCTTGGGCCGCTTTCCAAGAACTTTGTTTGGCAGCTCAAAAAGGGGTAGCATTCCCTGAGTCAACACTGAACATGCTCGTGGTAGTCAGGGAGGAGGTGTCAGGGCTTCTGGTGTGCTTTGGAAGGGCCCGGGCAGCGGGGGAGTCAGGAGTGCCTCTGGTTCCCTATAGAGCTTGGGTCAGCACCCTCATGGCGTGAGAGTCTCATGAAGCCAACCATGAGGGAGTCGCTGGTACTATGTTGCGGATGAGGAGGAAGGCTTGGGTGGTTCAGGCTCAGCGGGTTGCAAGGAAGGTTGGGGACTGTTGCGTCTCCTGCCAGAAGACCAGAGCAAATATGTGCCCGCAGGTTATGGCTGACCTTCCCTCTGAGCGGACTGAGCCGGCTGCCCCATTTGAGTTTACAACTCTGGATCTGTTTGGCCCATACATGGTCAGGGAATTTGCAAAGAAGAGGTCTAGGATGAAAGTCTGGGGTGTGGTGTTCTCTTGTATGGCTTCTAGAGCTATGCACGCCGATATGGTGGAGGGACTGCCCACAGAGAGCTTCATGGGCACTTACCAGAGATTCACAGCGCTCAGAGGACACCCGAAGAAAATCTGGTCAGACCGGGGCACAAACTTTGTTGGAGCTCGGCCTGCACTGAAGGAACTCTATGTTTTCCTAGAAAGTCTCGACAAGGATGAAGTAAGGGGAAAGGCTGCCAGACAAGGAACCGAGTGGATCTGGGTGTTCCACCCAGCCGACTCACCTCACAGGAATGGTGCGGCGGAAGCAGCAGTCCGCATTCTCAAGCAAGCGCTGAGTAATGTGGGGGGTGGCGGGGACCTCACAGGACTAGAGTTCCAAACTATGCTCTACATGGCAGCCAACTTATCGAATGAGAGGCCGATCGGCGCCAGACTCCAGGTCCAAGATGACGCGGTAGAGGTGATCACCCCCAACACCCTGCTACTGGGGAGGGCTGGACCCACAGGGGACTCATGGAGATACGAGTTCCAGGGCTACCCATTTGTGAGATTGAGAGCAGTCCAGACTGAAGTAAACAAGTTCTGACAGCGGTGGAGCCAGCTTGCTGGACCAGGCTTGTTTATCAGGCCTAAGTGGCATAGTAAAGCTCGCAATGTGGCAGTCGGAGATCTTGTTTGGCTTGCCGATCAGAACGCGCTAAGGGGTCAGTTCAGACTGGGCCGGGTTGTGGAGGTGGCCCCTGACATGAATGGGGTCGTCCGTGATGTCAAAGTGAGAACGTGCCCCAGCTGTCCAGTGGCCTCGGGCAAGTGTCCGGAGAAGATCAGCAGCGATCATAGACTCTCTATTGTCCTCAGCAGAGACGTCAGAAGACTCGTGGTGCTCTTACCTGTAGAAGAGCAATAACAGCACCCCATGAGAAGGTTGATCCGAAGATTCCACCGCCAAAGGAGAGCGGTTATTTGTTGTGGTCTCCTTGGGTCTAGAGTCCAGGATACCAAGTGGGAGGTGTGCAGCTTTCTATTGTGGTGGTGGAGTTTAGGTGCACTTTAGTCTGTGTGTGTAAATAAGTAATGTTTTTGTGTTTTTTATGCTGTGCGTTTATGTGAATGTTGATTAGTGGTAGTTGAGCTATGATTATAATTATGTTTTCATTTTCGGATGTATGGAGGCACTGTATGCTTGGTTAAAGTTGTGAATGGAGATGTAGTCATTTCACATGTGATCCAGTGATGTAGTGAGGAGTGGGCTGTAATTGGTCAAGATACGTCACGTGGTGTCAGTGAAACTAGTAAACAGGAAGTTGCGGGGAATTTGACAGCAGCAAAGGGAGACGATTGAGAACTGGTGAGTGGATGTGTGTAAGCGATTTGTTTTAAGAATGATAGTAGGATTGTGGTAGTTATTGATTGAATGTGTGTCTTGTTTCAAGGTTTGTAACCTGTTGGAGGAAGAATTAAAACCTTTTTGCAACTGAGTGGCATC
>NC_140174.1:70099610-70206830 GCF_963971535.1 Notolepis coatsorum
TTACGATGAAACACCTTCAATTAAGTGACATAACTTAAGTTCAGCCGTGAAACACTGTTATTTTACAGGTTTCCCCATAATTATTACAATCAAACTCATTCAATTAAGTGACAGAACTTCGTTCAGCAGTGAAACACTGTTATTCTACAGGTTTTTCCAAAATGATTACAATCAAACTCCTTCAATTAAGTGACAGAACACAAAGTTCAGCAGTGAATTTTTTTTTACAGATATTTGCTATATATTCTCTGTATTTTTACAGCCCAACTGCTGTATACAAATTCAAAATTACATTCAAATTACCTATTATTTGAAATCCCTTTAAAAGTATCTGGACAAGACATTTTTCTTTTTTAAATGTCAATGCACATTAGGGAAAATGAATGATGTTCAAATAAAAGCCCAAGTTCTAATCTATCGGTTTTCATTTCATGTTTCAATCTGCTCCAGAGGCTGATATAAAAGGTTTTATTAACTGACAATTCTGAAAATCTTTCCAAAAAACCCTAATTGCATAGGTTTTAATAGGAGTTTTTAGCAGGCGTTTTATGTCTAAATGGGTTAAGTATTCATTTTGCATGGTCTCAGCTGCACTCCAGTTCAACAACCCACAAGCAAGCACTCTTCTCAGTATATTTGGAGTTCATACAGTTGATATATACAGTTGATATACCTTGTAAAAGTCAGTACAGTTAATGTGTCAAAAGTAGAAATAAGCATTTAAAAGCTCTATTCTCCAATGTGGATGATAATCTGCCAATGGTGAAAAGGAAACGACTATATCTAGCATAATATTGTATAGTGCTGAGAGATGAGTCGGCGGTGGTGTCTCGAAGGAGAGCGGTATTTATTAGCACAACATTTTATATGGAAATCACAACATTTATATGGAATGTCACTGTAAACCAGTGTTCATTTTGGCAGCTATTTTCATTTTAGTTTTAGTCTTAGTAATGTGTCAAGTGCTCCTTTTTCGTTTATCATATTTAGTCATTTTCATTTATTTTTTTCGTTTAGTCAGTTTTAGTCAACTAAAATGTCTGAGCATTTTAGTAAACGGATGACATTTTTGTCTCTTTTTAGTCAATGGAAAAAAACTTGGCAGAAGTCAGAAATAGTCAACATGGAACATATTCTGATTTAAATTGCATATTTATTTTTTAACCTAGGGGAATCTGAGTCGGCGGCACAAGTAATAAACAGGAAGGGTGCAGCACTCACTGTCGATCTGTGAATGGAGAAATAACTTAATAAGACAGTCACATTATGTCTGGCCTTGCTCACCTGGCAGCGATTTATTTGAAAATATTAAATAACAGTAACAGCAGCCAGTGTAACAGTGTCAACAACACTAACAGGATACTGTGTTTTGTAAACAAACAAACACAGTAGTAGTTGAACTTGAGTAGATAATAGTACAGTACAATAGTGTATAGTACACACAGTAGCAATCTGATTGCAATCTGCTTGCATAAACATAAAATGATAAATCACATTTTGAGGTTGTTGTGTAAAGTGCCACATGGTGATGGAAGGTCTGGTTAGGGGTTAGATTTAGAGGTGGTCTAGGTTTGGTTAGGGGTTAGAGTTAGAGATGGTCTAGAGGTCTGGTTATGGCCTCTATTAACCAGACCTAGACCACCTCTGACTCTAACCCCTAACCAGACCAAGACCACCTCTCTGACTCTAACCCCTAACCAGACCTAGACCACCTAGGCTCTTACTCTAACCCCTAAGTTAAGTTTGGTGATGGTCATTGGTCAGTGCTGGGCTGCTGCTGGCAGCGGTTTATTCTATAACAACATGATACTGTAAACTAAACACAGTAGTACACACTGATTGTAATCTGCTTGCATAAAAACATACATTCTGAGGTCAGTGTACTGTTAAAGTGCCACATGGAAGAGGTCTGGTTAGTGGTTAGAGTTAGAGGTGGTCTAGGTCTGGTTAGGGGTTAGAGTTAGAGGTGGTCTAGGTCTGGTTATGGCCTCTATTAACCAGACCTAGACCACCTCTGACTCTAACCCCTAACCAGACCTAGACCACCTAGGCTCTGACTCTAACACCTAAGTTAAGTTTGGTGATGGTCATTGGTCAGTGCTGGGCTGTTGCTGGCAGCGGTTTATTCTATAACAACATGATACTGTAAACTAAATACAGTAGTACTAGTAGTACACACTGATTGCAATCTGCTTGCATAAAAATATACATTCTGAGGTCAGTGTACTGTTAAAGTGCCACATGGAAGAGGTCTGGTTAGTGGTTAGAGTTAGAGGTGGTCTAGGTCTGGTTAGGGGTTAGAGTTAGAGGTGGTCTAGGTCTGGTTATGGCCTCTATTAACCAGACCTAGACCACCTCTGACTCTAACCCCTAACCAGACCTAGACCACCTAGGCTCTGACTCTAACACCTAAGTTAAGTTTGGTGATGGTCATTGGTCAGTGCTGGGCTGCTGCTGGCAGTGGTTTATTATATAACAACATGATACTGTAAACTAAATACAGTAGTACTAGTAGTACACACTGATTGCAATCTGCTTGCATAAAAATATACATTCTGAGGTCAGTGTACTGTTAAAGTGCCACATGGAAGAGGTCTGGTTAGTGGTTAGAGTTAGAGGTGGTCTAGGTCTGGTTAGGGGTTAGAGTTAGAGGTGGTCTAGGTCTGGTTATGGCCTCTATTAACCAGACCTAGACCACCTCTGACTCTAACCCCTAACCAGACCTAGACCACCTCTAACTCTAACCCCTAAGTTACGGTTGGTGATGGTCAGTGCTGTATTCTATAACAGTGTAAACGTCCGTGCGGAACCAAAGTGCTCAACCATAATATACTATAATGTGTATATGTACTGTATATCACTTTATATACATGCCAACACTAATTTATTAATCATATTGTAAATAAGCTGTGTATACCAACTATGGGGTGCTCTTTGCCATGTGTGTATGGATATATATATATATATATATATATATATATATACATACACACACATACATATCCATGGCAAAGAACACCCCAGTTGGTGTACAGCTTATTATTTATAATATGATACAGTATTTATGGGATAAATATATATGCGTGTGTGTATATGTGTATGTATACAGTATATACAGAACAATGCTATAAACATCATGTATGAATATGTATCATGTATGAATATGTGCAGGTATATATGTGTATAAAAAATGGGAGTCTTCAGGCGTAGGCCCGGCAAGCTATATAGTGCTTCTCCCTAGCCCTTTTCGGACAATGCTGCAACAGCAGCTGGTAAAACTTGCAATTTATGACCATTGTCATGTGTCCAATATAAAAATTAACTGAACTGAAAACAAGAATGTTATTCATCCTCTTTCTTCCAGTGCTGCTGTATCTTGTTTCGCTTCATTTTAGTCCTGATGGCTCTGGATTCTCTGTAATACACACAAATAGAAATACTATTTCAATCAACCTCATGGAGAAATAAAGAAGAAATTGCATCAGATTGATGTCCAAATCTTCAGAATTTGGACAAGAGACCATTCTGATCTTGTGAGCTCACGTTTCACTGCCCACATCATTCTGGCAAATCTCCATAGAGAGAAGTTTGTAATCTACGAGAAGAGGTGGTTTAGGTGTGACAACAGTGAGAAGCAACTGTTCATTTCAAAACACCAATGGCGGAGGTTAGCGTAGATGCTGCTATTAACATTAGTTATATCTGAAATGAAATGAGTTTCTTAATTGGAAGAGCAAAGAACAGCACTGAAGGTTTTTTTTCCTGTGGAAACTGTATTCGCTTTACTCCCGACCTTGTGGTGGAAAGAATTAGATTTACCTGAATAGAGGTTGATCCGATCACCTGCCAAATAGTTTTGAAAAAAGGGACATGAAATAAATCACAAGTAATCAAATGAATTAACAGCAAACTCACCAGTCATTACAGCCAGTCATGCTCTGATATCTTCGATATGAGTGACAGGACCTTGGGATTGACTGCGAGACACTTCTTATTGCCTTGTTTGTGGACTTTTGAGCCCTTGTCCGGATTTATCTTGAACATGCATCTGTAGAGGAGTGGTACATAAAAGGATTGACATCGTTATCAAATGGTGTACATTTACACAATTCCGTTCATTCTCACATTGGTGGGCCTTGGCTGCATACCGTGATACTGCTATAGCCTATGTGTGTGCTGCTCTCAATGAATGTTTGAAAGAATGGGCTCTGTCACTCATGCCCTGCCTTCTGCACTGCATTGATTCACTCTCAAACTGCTACAAGGACTTTATGATTAAAAGTTCATTATGCTGCGGTTAGGTGGCCGAGCGGAGATTGCGTTCGTCACCAACCCCGGAGCTCAGCTTGGCTGGCCGTCTGCACTAATACAATTGGCTGTATTAGAGGGTGGGAGAAGCTGGCGGGGTGGGTCCGGGTCGTTGTAAACAGTGACTCCTACAGTTCGGTCGGGGCGCCTGCTAAGCGCGGATAGGACTTGAGGGGGATAGTGTGATCCTCCCACACGCTACGCCCTCTCGATGAGAATCCGCGCTGCCAGGTGAAAAGAAGCGGTGATTGGCTGGACGTGTGTCGGAGGAAGCACGTGGTAGCCTCCACTCTCCCAGATGATCTGACTGTGGGGGGTAAGTGCGCAGCGACCAGGAAGGGACTGGGAATTGGCATACGACTAACATTGGGATGGGAGAAAATCGGAGGAAAATGGAGGGGGAAAAAGATAAAAAAAAAAAAAAAAAAAAAAAATGCATTATGCTGGTAAATGAATAAAAAGATGAAAAAAATATACAATTACCTTTGAAGAAACTCCATTGTTGCACCCAGCTCTACAGGATAGTCGATGTTGAGGGCATAATAGATCATGAACATGGCATTGACTGCTTCAGTGAACGTTGAGACTCCATCATTGACCACCACCTGGTCCACTGCTACCATGAAGACAGATGCAGTCAGTGGGCTTTGTCCTGTGAAGGTATGACAGACACACGCGCACACACACACACACAGAAAAATAGACAAAACTGAGCTGACAAGTTTTAACATTAGCCAAAATGCGGGCGGCTAGGTGGCGCAGTGGGCAAGGCGTTCGCCACCAATGCAGGAGATGCTGGGTTCGAGCCCAGCTCTCGGCGTTGCTACCAGCTTGGCTGGTTGTTCATACTAATACAATTGGCAGTATTAGGGGGTGGGAAGCTGGTGGGTGGGGATTGGACGTTGTGGACAGCGACTCCTACAGGTCGGTTGGTGCGCCTGCGCAGTAGAATCAGGAAGCAACGAGGGCGGCGTGTCTCTCCCACGCAGACCCTCGCCGCTGAGAGATCACGCTGTGCAGGTGAAAAGATGCGACGGCTGCCTCCTTGAGTACCGGAGGGGACACGTGATGCAAGGCTTCGTCCACATTGCAGCCGGCTTGTGGGAGGCATGGCCTAACAGCGTTCGAGACAGGGGAGGGTAGGGGGAAGGGTAGGGTAATTGGACAATACGAAATTGGGGACGGGAGAAAAATAGAAAAATGGGGAGAAAAAGTAGATACAATTTTTTTTTTTTTTTCGATAATTCACCGCTGTCATGGGCAACACGCAATAATGACCGCTGTCAGGGGCAACAGAGCGCTATTGACCAATCACAATCAAGCATTTTGATCGCAGTCACGAAAGCTAAGCATTACCATTATGCACAACTGCACTACATCAGTGCAATCAAGTCCACACACCTGCCGGGTGCCGGCGATGACAGAGGAGCCACAGAACAACTGAGTCTGCATTTGATCTCATCTTGTCGATGGTGTAAAATTAATTAGGTATATTGTTAGTAAGTTAGCCATGTAATAAGCGGGATAATTGACCTTCACTGGGTTTAGAACACCTCGGCTGTGCCTCGGTGTTCCAGAACGCAGTGTCTGTCAATTATTTTGCGACAATGACAGAGTATAGCTATACATTATCCTTTACTTAACTTACCACACAGCAATATGCATGGGGTTGTGGGAAGATCCTGAGAGTTCACATCTGCTGCAAGACAGGTATCGTCAACATTTATGAGCATCTTGTTTTGGTCTTCTTTGAAGTGAGCTAAAAGCAGTAACACAGTCCCAACGGAGTCATCACAACCCGCAGCCTGGATTTGAGGTTGGAGTTTTCCTGCAACACTATCTCTTTCTGGGCGCAGACACTTGAAAAATCCCAGGACTCTTTTGTATTTTACATTCATGGCCTCTTGGAATTCTTCATTTATCTGGACCCCAGTCAGTTCATTGAAATGAGCCTTCAAGCCAGTTGTGTTGAAAAGATAGGGCCATTCTTTTTTCAAAGTCCGTGTGTCTTTCTCATCTAGGACATCTCTTCTCTGGGAGGCAAACGTGTTAGTCATCAATGCTTCTATTTTCTTCTCATCTTTCTCATTTTCCTCAAACATTTTATGTAGGTCCTCTTTCATCTTCCTCTGTGATTCGTCATTTGCAGCACGCAGTTGAGGTTCTGGGTTCACACATCCATAAGACATTTTCCTTCGTGTCTTTCCCTTGTCAACACTGCTGTTGTATACAGTATACATGGTAAATGTACGCACGTTTATTTGTGATGGGGCATAGTCTTGGCGTGAACGGAGGTGACAAGGAGCTTGTAGGCGAGCAGGAGTCAAACAGCGCATCCGCATCTCTGTCTGGAGTGTTGTTGAGAAAGTCTGTAGAGGGGTCCAAAATGGTAGTGAATGATAACGTTATTTTCAAAACAGGCACAGAGGAGTATTATCATATTGTTTGGACCACCACCTCTGCAAGTACACTACTCAGTGCGACCATGGTTGGATGTTAACAGTGAAGACGGCAACAAATTGAGCCCACAATATGAAACTCAAATTTGAAGCTTAAATCAGTGTATTTAAGGGGGGTAGGCTCCCAGATTTCTATGTACTTTTTATTATAATCTCTGCATTTGTCATAATGTCTTGATGGTAATCAATAGATTATGATGATAGGTGCATTCTGGTTCGGCTTCTGACGCACAACTAACCAGTTTGAGTAAAATGTACCGTACTTTTCGCACTATAAGCCGCACCTGAATATAAGCCGCAGCAGCTAAATTGAATGATGTGTACATATATAAGCCGCACTGGACTATAAGCCGCAGGTGTTTTAATGTTTAATTACCATATGTAATTAGCATTGGGACACAATACTGTCGGACAAATAACAAGAATGAACTCATTTACAAGTTGTATTAAGTTTAGAAAATAAGGGAACAGATAAATAACATTTCAATGCAGTCAAAAAAGCAATATTTCGATTTTTACATTTTCGGGTTTGGTCACGTCGAGTCACATATAAGCCGCACCGTTATATAAGCCGCAGGGTCAAAAAATGGGGGGAAAAGGCACGGCTTATAGTCAGAAAATTATGGTATTCGTCTGTAGCTGTTGGCTTTGTTTGTGCATTAACTGCACTGATTCAGTGGGATTTAATCTCCAATAAATGTAATGTTCAATACGTTTAAGAAATTTGAAAAAGAAAACAGATATATATAAATATATATTCAAATATTGATATGCCTTCAAATGCCCATCCCTATTCCATACTAAATCCACTCGCACCCCCCGCAAAAAGGTCTCGTCGAGTTGTCTACCTGGCTGAGGTATCTTCTCCTGGTTCTGCAGGTTCCGACTCATTGTTAGGTCCAGAGGGGCATCTGGGTCGGCAGCATCTGAGGTAAATCTTCCCCTGACCCCTTATCCATTATGGATTTTGATTTGACATCATAATTTATTGATTACCATCGAGACATGACAAATGCAGAGGTTATAACAAAAAAAAAGTACACAGTACATTTCACAGAGTAAATTCTACTCAAACTGAGTACATTTGACTCAAACTGAGTAAGATTTTACCCAAACCAGTTTGAGTAAAATGTACTCAGTTTGAGTACAATTTACTCTGTGAAATGTACTGTGTATATCTGGGAGCCTACCCCCCCCCCCCTTAATAGGAGAACCCATTAGAACCCTAATACTTGAACTCATTCCATGTGTACCTCATTAAGGCAGCAGCTAATTATGTAATGAGCACAGTGCAATCTCCTTTCTGGTCGTAACAGACCTCTCAAGTATTGTCATTTGAAAGGAAAGTGTGCACAATGGTTTTACTTACTGCTGCTAGAAGAAAAAATGCCTGAACTGGCAGGAAAGGCTGTAGACGGGCTACTGGAATCTTCTTCCGATTCTCTGCGGTTGTAACCTAAAGATAGATACTTTATTAATCCCATTTTGTTAAACAAAAGTCAGTTTGACATACACTCTACTATATAAAAATGAAGACATGCTCAAATAGAGTGACAGTCAATGTTTCACTTACGCTTGGCATGAGCAAGTAACTTTCTGGATTCCACCGGCTTCAGTACACCTTCAAGTTCATGCGGTTGCAAAAACTGTAGATCGTCCACACTAGTCACTCCGAGGCCGTCAAGTAAATCCAGTAGTAAAGGTTGTAGTCCAGAGCCTGGAAGCACGGCATTTATGTAACTGGCCAGGTCACCCATGACTACAAAGAAAGATAAACACAGCTTGAGCCTAGATTTAGCTAAAAGCTAGCAGGTGAAAAGATGCGACAGGCTGCCTCCACATGTATCAGAGGGGACATGTGATGCAAGGCTTCGATCCTCCCTACAACCGACCAGTGGGGGGCATATGCAAGCAACAATCAGGACAGGGGAGGGAGAATTGGCACAAGAGGTAAATTGGGATGGGGAGAAAAATCACAGAAAAGGCAGAAAAAGTAGATACAAAAAATAAAAATAAAAAAACAGTAATGAAAGCTGTTTAGGATGGTAGTTCAATGCTAAATAAATACGTCTGTTTTTATTGGCTCACCTGGGGTGCCATTGGCTGAGGGGCACAGCTGTTTGATCCTCCTTGCAGTGTGTGGAAGTGTGTGAAGACACTGAACGCCCAACTGCTGACACCTATCCTGCCACTTTGCCTGAGTCTGTCCTCAGTGTGTGTGTGTGTGTGTGTGTGTGTGTGTGTGTGTGTGTATGAGAATGATTTGGATGCCTATACTACATGTTATATATGCCTCGTGCAGCAATTTAGAATTTAGAATGTATGTACCCAATCAATTATGAATCGAATCATTACTCCCAAGAATCAAGATCAAATATAACTGAGATTCCCATCCCCTCCCCAACTAATCAGCCACCCCATATATCGTCAGTAGCGAATTCAGTAAGCTACTGATCCAGAACACTGTGTTTAAGGGACAGGACTGTCATTCCACATAGACTATATGCAGCTAGTGGATAAAAGTCCAAACACTGTTCAGCATTGATGCAAACCATTTGTCTAGCTGCTTCTCCAAGGTTATAGAGGCCATACTCTGCCAGATAGGATGACGAGTGTGGTATCACCAGGAAGTACACACACTTGTTTTCCTTCATCAGAATGAGCTCAATTTGTCCAAATTCCACTGACTCTTCATTCTTAATGCATAGAAAATAGCCTTTCCTATACAGGGTACCCTTCCACTGCACTTCTGTGGACACCAACTCAGGATGTGGGAGCGAGCTTGCTTTAACCGCATCACGCACTTGGTCACTGTACAAGTCAGTGTGGTAAGGAAACATGTTTTTTACTTGCAAAGTTGCAGGAAAGAAAGAGCTGGAGTTCAGATATGACTGAAGCAGCTGATGATTGTTTGCAAGTGTCTTACACACATTTTTGAAGTTCTGTGTCCTCCTTATGCATCTTTTGAAGTATGAGTGTTTGCTCTCAAACCTCATCGTCCACAACCGTATGAGTGGACCAAGTTTCATGATCAAAGAGGGATAGTGGACGAGGTAGTGATGTTTTGGTTTGAGTTTCTCTGTGGGAAATAGTTGTTTCCTTGTTTCAAGATAATCTTGAATCTGAACATTGAGGAAACAGATTTGAGGTACAGATATCTTGGGCGCACACACCAACTCACAAAGCTCTTTCAGCAAGATCAGTAACTGCCACACTGGATCCTTAGTATCCGACATCTTATCCCCAATAATCACTGGTAGAAGTCTCAAAAGACACCAATTCTCAGCCGCCTGACCACCAATCTTCATACCACTTATACTTACTTCACAAGGAGCAGAACCAGCATCAGAACCCACATATTTGAACTGTGCGATTCGTCGGTTCAGCTGTGTGTATGTGAACCATTTCTTCACCTTTACAAAATACCTCAAGTAAAGGGTAAGGTCATAGGCTACTACGCCTTCAAACAAGTCATGGCCTATGCATGGTGGGAGCCCTGGCTGGCATACATGGAAATACTTAAGAGAGTTGAAAACAGAGTCAAACTTGAGTCCCTTTACATGTGTTGCCTCAGAGTCCTATAGTTGTCGCAGTGCTTCCTTGTAGGTCTCAACTGTTCTTACCGGAAACCGGTCTGTCGGGTTGTCCTTTTTATTTGTAGGCACTAAGCAATACCTGCAGCAGTGACTAGCAGTACTGAAATTCTCAGTAAAGCCACCGATCGAGTGAGAGCCTAAATTGTCCCCCAGAATACATACGACTGTTGCCCGCACCACCTGGCCAGATGAAGTGACCAGTCCATGCCTCTCAAGTTCTCTAATATCTGACAGCATCCGTGCAAACAACTTTTCATGTGCAAAGTACTTAAAGTACCTCTCAGGACACAGAAGCAAAAGCTGCAAGTTGTCAACACTAGAACGATAGATTGCCTCGAAGTTGGCAAGTGTAAAGTAAACTCCTACAATTTTGTGCTTCTTCTTTGATGATCCAAGAGGGTTCACTACCTCAAATGCATCCTGGTACAAGATAAGCTTTAAGCTTATACCTGGCTCCATGAATAAGTCATTGGACTTGAAAACGGATCCATCGCAAATATCAGTGAACACATTAGTAGAAGCAGCATTATTTTGTGGCTTCACACACTGTTGCCACACAACTGGGTCTTTTAACATGGATCGTAAAGTATCCTGAAGTGGGATATATTGTGCATAGCACTCCCTTCTATTCTCGTCTGTGCCAAGATAAATAGCCTGTGGGTGCACATATGAAAAGTTCTTTTGGAAGAAAATCTTTCTTCTGTGCCCAGTGGAAAGGTGAGAGCTGCACAGCGAATGCAAATCTGCTTCTCCCAAAATACTCAAAACACTGTCAATATCAGTCTCAGCCAAGTTTGTTTTAGCTCCCATTAACTTTTTGAATTCCTTCTTAGTGTACCGATGACACGTATCATTCAAACTGTCAATTTCTTCAACAATAATCTGTATTGTTGATGATGGAATGAGGCATTTAGCCTGCAGACGCATGTAAAAAAGGCATAGATTTTTTTGATACAGGGCTCTCATTTCAGTGTCATCTGGCATGTCGTCAGATGAACTTGCTACATGACTTTCATCTAAATCCCTTTGCACCTCAGCGGAATCCTGAGTAGACTGCGATTGTGTAGGGCCAGGGGTTACAAACAACTCTGTTTGATTCATATGCAACCGTGCGATATGGCTAGTGAATGATGATTTTACTTTATAGGTTTTGTCACAATTTGCAAATGGACATTTTACTGTCTCTTTTTTCAATATATGCAATTTCAGATGTGCAATGACATCCCTGAGATTAGTATATTGCTCCTGACAACTTGCGGCCTCGCATTTGAATGAACATCCTATATAATTTCTTTGTGAAGCAGAGATGGTCCTGTGGTCACGGTACATATGTTTTTTCAAAGCAGTATACTTCAGAAACTGATGTTTGCAGTCAGCCACACCACAAGGGAATTGCTTGTTTGCTTCATGTCTATGAAGTAACTGATGGTCAACATAACGTTTAAGCGATTTGAATGACAGGCCACAGGACTTACATTTACATGTATGACCAGGCATTTTTCAGAAGTTAAGTATTCCCTCAAATCTCATGTTACATCTAACAATTCCAGGAAGTTCTGTGTGTGTGCATGTGTATATAACCTGTCCTAAATCTGCAGATAGGCTAAATGTTGCAACTGATGAAGCGGAACTGCAATCCAAACTGTTGAGACAAAATAAGTGGAAGTGAAGCACAAATAAACTTCAAAAAAGGTTATTTCTAGTGCCGTCAGGCAATTAAAAAAATTTATCTAATTAATCGCATTTTAACCGCATAACCATTTTAGGCCTGATATTTTATATTCTATAATCATATTTCAAATTGCATGCGTCCGGATGGCAGAATTCAGTACTGTATCTACAAAACCTTCTGTTGTATTTTTGTTCAATAAACAATGTGGACTAGGCCAACAGTGACTTTCATGAAGAATGGGGAAAAAAAGTATTGAAATTGACCCAGTTTTAGCGTTTTTATCAAACATTTTGTCTGCCCAACACAATCACCGTGCATATTTTAATCAATGGTTCATATGTAATCGAAATGATCGTCACAACAGGTGCAGGGCACCAGGGGGCGCTGAGAGTCACACACAGCTAGTGGCAGGCACTGATATATGCTTGCTACTACTAGCCGAATGAAAATGTATCTGTTTCACCTAACACTATTGCTCCGTGATTATAGCCACCCATCTCTAAAGCCACAACCACGTTACCATATTTGTAATAATGTAAATCATTGTGTCGTTGTACACATATTGTGTTTATAACGTTAGTAGCTAACATAGCTTAGCTTGGTAGCTATTGTGCTAACAAAATATCCCGACATCCGGCTCGCTGGCCGGCATGAACGGCCGACCCAAAATGGTTCTCTCCTCTCTGTACACCCCGTCCCCACGGGTACCCTGCCGGGGGGCCATGGACGCGACAACGGCGACAATGGTGGCAGCCTGTAGGGCATAGATATCTATAATAGAATATAGATGTCTATGCTGTAGGGTGCTCGAGCCCGTAAAGGCTAGTGGTTCACGATAGCTATGAGCTAACAACGGCCGCCGCTGTTGTCGCGTCCACAAGCTCCTCCGCAGGACACCCGCGAGGACGGGGGCACACAAAGAGGAGAGAACCATAGGCTAACGTCAGTGTAGTGGTCCTGACTGTAGGCAGCAGGGACGGCGGAGCTATATACTATATAGGCTAACTGTGATGCACCTAGTGGGCCACCATTGAACTAGTACTATGACCCGGACGGGCAAGGCATTTCCTGAAGTGACGTCACGGCCGTGCTAGCTTTTAGATTCGGCTCATTAATATGCACCTGGCTGTAGTGACGTCGGCGTTTGATAAGCTTTTTTGATTCGCACGTGCATCTTATTCGTGCGTGGACCTTTTTAACTCTTTCAGAGTGGCATTTCCGGTGTCAAATGGAAAAAAATAAATAATGAAATTATATACCAATGATGTAAACTACCCATAATTGATCAGTAGGGTTTAACCCGGAGGTTGGGCTTTAATCATCTTTAGGATAGAGGGGGGTATCATGCACCCCCCGGAAATATACTTCTAACCAGTGTTTCTAGATTTGAAAAAAATTATAGGCTCATGTTAACAAGTTGTCAGAGTGTCCCATGTATCATTTATATGCAAATTAAGGACATGATTATCAAAAAACCGCAAACAAATCTGTTTAATATATCTCAGCCAATATTGCAGATAACTGAACCAATTTGGACAAGTCAATCAGGGCAAGCTTATTTGACGCATATCTCGCCTAGAAAGGCTTTCGAAATAGTGAAATGCCATTTGATGGTAGAAATTCGTTTGTTTTCACTCATAAGATGGCGGCGGTCATAAGATGGCGGCGGTCTCGTAACAATAACCTGCAAACCATCCACGTGGTACATACATGTACATAGGCTATACTATAGGTGGCAGTGAGATCCTGCTGTAACAACCTCTGTGGAAATATTATCACATTTAAAAAAAGATAAAATCTCCTAACACTTGGTTATAAGTTTAACCTTAACCTAAACAAACGTATTGCTGAAAATATACACTCTATGACTGCTGTCATATACTGCATAGAACTCTTTCATGGCAAATAAGTAATCTGGTCTTTCCAAAGACATGCGGGACACGTGTGCACGAATACACCTTAAATGATTTTCGAATATAATGCAGCGTTTTGTTCATATTGATTCTACCAAGTGTATACTTTTTATTTCTGAATTTCCCATTCTTAATTCTTACATGTGTGCATGAACACATTCATTGCTTTAGCTGCTTTGCACGAACAAACATGTACGCTAGCATATTGTTACGGTAAAATACGTGGAAATGTACATTTTAAGACAAGACGACAGTCGCAGATTTCTATTATATAATGACTATTTGAAAACAATGACTTAATATAAATGTCTTACTGGGTCTTGCTGCTGTTCCTGTTTTTCAGGGCGGAAAAAGTTTTTTTTTTGTGTGATGAGGATTTATATAGAACCTCCCATGCGCAGAACAGCTTGCATAGGTATCTGTGTCTTTTGCCGGTAGCTAAATGACAATGTAATTATAATGTGATTGATTGATTGATTGATTGATTGATTGATTGATTGATTGATTGATTGATTGATTGATTGATTGATTTAAAAGTTTATTAACAGATTGCAGAATGGGTACAGTGCAGTACAGCTCAATACATACAATTGTTAAGGGGATGCAGACCAGAGAAAGACTTCCCCCATTTTCAATTCATCATATGTACACGACTTACAGATAGACAGTACTGCTACATCTATACATTTATGACATACCAGATTTGCAAATACAGTACTGTTTGTGATACAAAAAGTGTCCAGAAAAAGAGTGTATATACATTTGACGTCGAAACTGTATACATTGGAGGAGGTTGGGTAGGTGGGGTGGGGTTGGGTGGGGTGGGGGGGGGGGGGGCTGTACATTGGAGGTGGGGGGGGGGGGGGGGGTTGGGCAGGGGGGGGGGGGGACAACTGGGTTAGGAAATGTTTCAACTCATTCAGAACGCAGCGGCCCGCCTGATCTCAAACCTACCGAAGTCGGCCCATGTCACCCCACTTCTTAGGGACCTGCACTGGCTCCCCATTGCTGCACGAATCCGCTTCAAGGCCCTCGACCTAGCATACCGTGCGGCAAAGGGAACCGCTCCCGCCTACCTCCGGTCAATGGTTTCTAACTACACACCTTCAAGACCCCTACGCTCTGCATCTTCTGGCCGCCTCAGACCTACTCCTATCCAAGCTCCGGGAGGGTCATCAAAGAGAAGTCGCCTATTCTCAGTCCTTGCCCCACAATGGTGGAATGAACTATACCCACCCCAGTTAGGACAGCCGAAACACGTCCAATCTTTCGCCGTCGACTAAAGACGCACTTCTTCAACCATTATCTGAATAAAAAAAAAAAAATCTAACCCTAACTAACCGTACTGTCATGCACTTGTCCTAATAAACTAACCAGCACTCAACACTTTGATGAACATTGTTGCTCAGCTTGTGCCCTTCCTGATGGCTTGTTGTACAGAACATGTAAGTCGCTTTGGATAAAAGCGTCAGCTAAATGACTAAATGTAAATGTAAATTTGTAGGGGCCATGTTTCGAATTGCAGTATCCCGTATAGGTGTTCTTTGAGGGTGTTTTTGAAAGTGGGTAGTGATTCACATTCCTTTACAGCTTTGGGTAGGGCGTTCCACATTGATGTGGCATAATTGCGAAACGTGTTTAGTTCATTGTTTGAGCCGAATCTGGGTTTAACATGATTTGTTGAGCTTCCTCTATAGTGGTTGTGGTATTCACTGACCTTTGGGAGGTATTTTGACATGTACATGGGTACCTTAGTCGTATAGTGTATCTTGTAGACCAGGCCCATTGCAAGTTGCTGTACTCTGTCGTCTACTCTAAGCCATCCTAGGTTGTCAAAGTGGGCAGGGGTGAGGTGGGTTCTGGGGGTAAGGTCAAGTAGTAGTCTGACCAGTTTGTTTTGTGATGTTTGTAATTTAGATTTAAGCGCCTATGAGGTGCTTTGGTACCATGAGGTGCACGCATAGTCGTAGTTTATTGAATGAGGGCTCCTGCCAGAGTCTTCAGGGTATTCTTGTTTCTTGAGAGGAGATCCGGTACAAGAATCTAGTTCGTTGGTTGACTTTTTTTATTACATTGGATGCCATTTTGTCACAGGAAAGATTTGCCTCTAGGATGGAACCCAGGTAGGTAATTTCGTCTTTCCTTGTGACAATATTGTCACCCATGCACTGCAACTGAGAAGCCGTCGGTCTTGCTGAGTTTGTTATTTGAACCGAAGAGAATGGACTCTGTTTTGCCCATGTGTAATGATAGTTTGTTATCAGCGAGCCATATGCAGATTTTGCCTATATAGTTCCGAGCTGAGGGTTTTTTCAACCTGCAACTTGTTCTTGTCAGAGACCAGCATGGCTGAGTCGTCCGCAAACAGGAACAAGTTGCAGTCACAGGCTGACGACATGTCATTTGCATAAATTAGGAAGAGTAGCGGTCCTAGTATGCTTCCTTGTGGAACACCACAGCTCACTGTGAGGGGGGGGGATAGAGTATACCGTTTACCTCTACCATCTGTTCTCTCCCCTCCAGGTAGGATTGCATCCAGCTCACTGATAAGCTATCAAAATCAATTGCTTTTAGCTTGTCAATCAGAATGGAGTGATTGACAGTATCGAAGGCCTTTTGTAGGTCCAGCATGACCATGCCGCAGTATTTGCCCGCGTCCACCTCTTGTTTGATGTGGTCGTTCAAATAGAGGAGGCATGTGTCAGGGAGCAGCTAGCTATATAGCTTAGCACAAGGGCTGGAAGCAGTAGGGAGCAGCTAGCTATATAGCTTAGCACAAGGGCTGGAAGCAGTATAGGGACCAGCTAGCCTATAGCTTAGCACAAGGGCTGGAAGCAGTAGGGAGCAGCTAGCTATAGCTTAGAACAAGGGCTGGAAGCAGTATAGGGACCAGCTAGCCTATAGCTTAGCATAAGGGCTGGAAGCAGTAGGGAGCAGCTAGCTATAGCTTAGCACAAGGGCTGGAAGCAGTATAGGGACCAGCTAGCCTATAGCTTAGCACAAGGGCTGGAAGCAGTAGGGAGCAGCTAGCTATATAGCTTAGCACAAGGGCTGGAAGCAGTAGGGAGCAGCTAGCTATAGCTTAGCACAAGGGCTGGAAGCAGTATAGGGACCAGCTAGCCTATAGCTTAGCATAAGGGCTGGAAGCAGTAGGGAGCAGCTAGCTATATAGCTTAGCACAAGGGCTGGAAGCAGTAGGGAGCAGCTAGCTATATAGCTTAGCACAAGGGCTGGAAGCAGTAGGGATCAGCTAGCTATAGCTTAGCACAAGGGCTGGAAGCAGTATAGGGACCAGCTAGCCTATAGCTTAGCACAAGGGCTGGAAGCAGTAGGGAGCAGCTAGCTATAGCTTAGCACAAGGGCTGGAAGCAGTATAGGGACCAGCTAGCTATAGCTTAGCACAAGGGCTGGAAGCAGTATAGGGACCAGCTAGCCTATAGCTTAGCACAAGGGCTGGAAGCAGTAGGGAGCAGCTAGCTATAGCTTAGCACAAGGGCTGGAAGCAGTATAGGGACCAGCTAGCCTATAGCTTAGCACAAGGGCTGGAAGCAGTAGGGAGCAGCTAGCTATATAGCTTAGCACAAGGGCTGGAAGCAGTAGGGAGCAGCTAGCTATAGCTTAGCACAAGGGCTGGAAGCAGTATAGGGACCAGCTAGCCTATAGCTTAGCACAAGGGCTGGAAGCAGTAGGGAGCAGCTAGCTATATAGCTTAGCACAAGGGCTGGAAGCAGTAGGGAGCAGCTAGCTATAGCTTAGCACAAGGGCTGGAAGCAAGCAACTAGCCTATAGTTTAGCACAAGGACTGGAAGTAGGGAGCAGCTAGCGCTCTGTAAAAAAATTAACTCTGACGCACAGAGATGAAATTGATGAAATTGAATTGGGTGATGGTGTTGGAGGTCTGACCCCCCACCCTGACCGCCTGGGGTCTTTCACTCAGAAAGTCCAGTACCCAGGCGCTCAGGGCGAAGCTCAGACCCAGCTCGATCAGCTTGTCCACCAGTCTGGTGGGGACTATGGTGTTGAACGCTGAGCTGTATGAACAACAGTCTCACATAGCCCCCCTTCTGACGGTCAAGGTGAGAGAGGGTGCTGTGCGGTACCTGGGAGACCGTGTCGTCAGTGGACCTGTTTGTCCTGTATGCAAATTGCATAGGGTCCATATCACTGGGGAGGGAGGCACAAATGTGGTCCTTGACCAGCCTCTCGAAACATTTCATGACCACAGAGGTGAGTGCCACCGGTCTGTAGTAATAACTGTGAATTGAACTTGCATTGCTGCACTATAGTCCATCCGTTGCAAGTCAACGCCCCCCCCCCCCCCCCTCCATCCATTAACTCAACTGGACTGTCACTGTAATATTTATGTACAGTTGTACAGTGTCCCCCACCCACCCCTCCTACCCAACCCCCCCACCCACCCAACCACCTCCAATGTACAGTCAGATTGGTTATTTTTGGTTGAGGTTGAAAAAGCTATGTTGATTCAATATTTAATTACAGATACCATTTCAACATTTGAAAAACTGTCGTTGAATCAATTTAGTAGATTCCCCCTCCCCTCCTCCCCCTCCCCTCCCCTTCGAGAGGGTATAGTCCTAAGCAACTCGCGAGACCTAGAAGATCTCACGGGACTTGAGGTATTCAAACGTAACTTTGGCGCGATGGATGGTGTCTTCACTGACTGGCTTGACAAATAGTCTGAGCCAAACTCCTTGGTAAGTCATTGACAATATTATGTATTATGCCATTCACATACCATAATCTTGCTGTCATCGTTTGACTACATGCTACTTTGTGAATTATTACCGTGGTGGCAACTAGTAGGCTAGAACGAAGCTTGTTAGCATTATTAGCTAACATGCTAGATGGTATACTTAACTGGTAAGTGAGTTCTTATGGGAATAGTATGATTCCGTTCAGATACCATCACCGGGCTGTTATCGTTTGACTAAATGTTATCTCTGTGCCGTGGCAAATAGTTTGGAGCTTGTTTGAGCAAATAGTGATGCATATTATTATAGCTACTAACGTTAGCTAGCTAGCATGCTAGCTAACGTTAGTCTGCCATTTTGTTTCGTGATTAAAATGTACGTTTTTAATAGTTACATAAGCATTGTTGTAACTAGTTCAATTGTGTTAAACTTGGGACACAGCCATGGCTCTATTTTATTTCGTTTTGTATGTGAGGCATTTTAGCTTGCAGTTGTTGTGTTGCATTGTGGGTCTTCAGCACAAAGTAATCCCTTGCTGAGGGTAAGATGGTTTTCTGTCTGCTCAGACTCAGAATACTTAATTAACATGATCTGTGCTTCATAAAAAACAGATATTATTTATCTGGTTTTGGTTATTTTGCACAGTAAATACTTATTCAGGCCTACCTGCAATTCAGAATTTAATCCAGCAGGGCAGCAGTGATGTTCATTCTGCCTTTTGTTATATATAAAAAATGGGGCTTTGAAAGACTGACATATTTGAACTTCTAGCTCCTGCTACTCTAAACATATATATATATATAATATACACAGTCTTGATAAATTGCATACAAGGTTTTTTTAATATTTTGATCGTCTTCTTTTTAGAATTCGCTGGCAATCATCGCCGCTATCAAGGTGAGTTAACTAACACATTCTCAAATCATGTTTTGTTTTTACCACCAGACATGCGCTAGGTATATGGAGCTAGGTACACTTGCTACTGTAGGTTATATGGTGCTCATTGATAACTACTTTGATGGTGCTTATTTTTTCCTTATTTTGTTAATTATGTTGCTCTTTCTCTAGGAATGCCAATGTATAACTCCAGCCCCTATTACCACACTGCCATTGATTCAGCTCAGTAAGTATTATCTTTCAATTCAATATTGTCTGTCTCTCTCACCCCACTTCAAACTTCACACCTTTATCTGTGTTTTCATCTCTGTCTTTCTGTCTCTCTCACCTCGACCCCCTCCACTTCACACAACAGCTACATTGCCAAAGCCTTTGTCATTTGATGACACAGCAGTGCTATGTCTGTCTCTCCCTCTATCTCCGTCTCCCTCTCTCACTGGCATAAAATTTTTATTGTCGTATTCAATATTTCAGAGATTCTTCGCCAGAGGAACTTGAAGCCATTCCTGAATTACCACCAGAGACCAGCAGTTGCACGCAGGCAGAGACTGCCTGTAGCGTGAGTTGAATTTTATACAGTTCACTGGTGTTTATTCTTATATAAAACGTCTCTAAAGACATATGTTTACCTTTGCATTGATTGGCGGATTTTTGACTGAAGACATTGGATCTTTCCTGCTCTCCCATCCAAGTCCCAGGTTGTAATGACGTAATCATGACACTTAGTTGATTTTGAGTAGACAATTACTCGTTGCATCTGGGCTCATAGTCATAGCCATATAGGAATGACCGCTACACCGTCGCGCCAATAGCGGCCGAGGGAGGGAGAGTTAAGCGATTTCTTTGTCATTCAGACAGATTCTCCTATCTGCACCTATCTGACACGTATAGCCACTGATGGTGGAGAAGTGCTGTCCAATTCGCCATTTTGGGGAAATTCAGGCATAAAATAATATTCTGTTGTGTGTCACTGTCAAACAATCCAATATTTCAGAGATTCTTCGCCAGTTGCGGGAAGTATGTCACCACCTGAAGACGCAGACCACCACCTGAAGCCCATGTAGAATTGTGAGTTGAATTTTATACATGATAGATCAGTGGTTCTCAAACTTTTTACACCAAGTACCACCTGAGAATGTAGCTGGCTCTCCAAGTACCACCATATGACCGGTGTTAAAATACAGTCTATTCAGCTATACACAGTTCACGCAGGAGGCAAATGTATTCCTAATACCATTATTTATTGTTAACTTTTGTCAGACACAGCCACAATGTACAAAGGGATAGCACTAGAACTAGCAAACGCATCCACACAACTCATACAATGCAAGGGGCATTGAGAACATAATAACTAACATTCTCACATGGCAAGTGAGAAAATTAAGAACAACTGTATTTCAGCAAATGTACTTAATCTCTATCTCTCTCTCTCTCTCTCTCTCTCACACAGCAAGCAATTGTCCATCATTCTCTCTCTCTCTCTCTCTCACACACACACACACGCACACGCACGCACACACACACACACACACACACACACACACACACACACACACACACACACACACACACACACACACACACACACACACAATTATTTTGTTACAAAAACTTAATTTCCTGCATTCTGGTGCAGGACTTTTTGAAATTTTACCCTTTAAATGCCAGTTTGTGTGATGGCATCACAAATTATTGTTAAAATAAACACACAAAGTAAAATATGTTCAATAGGATAGGAGCCCCGCATTTAGTGATCTAGGAGGCAAGTATTTTGTAATAAGATCAGATAGATAGAGCAATCACAAAATAAAGAAATGAGGCTCATCGTGCTCGCAAGCCACTGTCTAAAGTCTAATTGTGTTCTCAGAGGGATGACACTGGTGATCTACACCTCTACCAGAGGCCAGCAGCCAGAGGGGGACCCTGCTGACCACAAGGCCATCTGAATCATCCTATGCTGAATTGACATGGATGGTATCTCCCTTAAGCTGATGTGAGTATAACTTCCATGTACAAACACAAACACACCCACTCTATCTATATCTCTCTTCTAGGACATGTCATCATCATCAAACCTTTATTTAATTCTTGGGAGAACAGTAGGGTTGTAAAAAAAAGTGTAAACATCTTCAAATCATTATTAACACATCCACGCTGTAAAGGGTTATTGCCCGCCATGCTTTGACCGCCAGATCTCGCGAGTAGGGTCGAGCTGCAGACTCGGAGCCTCGGTCCAGATTGGAACTTCCGCCCTGCCACAGGACTATTACTCCTGTGACAGGGCAATGCGCTGATTGGCGGAAAGTACGGAAGTATCTCGAAGTACGTCTGACGTATCTCGAATTACGTCTGATGTTTCTCTACGTTAGCGAACATTAAACGTTGTATTCATAAAATAATATAAATTCAGCAGCATGGGGAGGGCCGGGGGGAGGGGAGGTACAGGTAGTAGAAGACATAGTTATAGTACAGTGGAGAAGTAAAAATAGAATAAAAAGGCAGTGGAAACAATATACAATATTATTAACTCTAATAATAACACGCCTCGCGGGCTCATTATAATACGAGAGCCGTGGGTCTGCATTGTATAGAGCGGATCCCCCGGCCGTATTCAAGCGCTGGAGCGCTTTGCCATGGATAAAACTGTATTAATATAGTAGTAATAATAGTAGTTGGCTAGTTGCGCGCTTCTGGCCACCTCCCGCAGTGCGCGCATACACACATACTGTCTGTAGCCTATACAGTACGTGCAAAATTAGTTGTCAAGAGCCAATCGCACAGGTTGCCTCATCTCATCTGGCTCTGCAAATAGATCTAGAGTCTGAATATCATATATAGCCTGCTGATGATCTCTCTCTCTCTCTCCAGATCCACTGTACTGTTTCTCATTCCTGTACTGTTGTTTATACTCTGCTCCTGTGTTGTAACCCAACCCCCTCCAATGTACAGTAAATGACCAAGTATGGTTTTGTCAATATTCCAATGTACAGTTTTGCTTGTACAGTTGTACAGTGTCCCCTACCCACCCACCCACCCACCCCTCCTACCCGACCCCCCCCCCCCCCCCCCCCCAAGGCGAAAGTCTCTCTGGTCTGCATCCCCTTAACAATTGTGTGTATTGAGCTGTACTGTACTGTACCCATTCTGCAATCTGTTAATAAAATGTTCAATCAAGAATGGAGTGATTGACAGTGTCAAAGGCCTTTTGTAGGTCCAGCATGATCTGTTAATACAATTATCAATCAATCAATCAATCAATCAATCAATCAATCAAGACCCGCGTCGCAGGCACTGCATTCCGTTCTCAGAATGGATTTGAGAGAGATCATCAGCAGGCTATATATGACGGATCTCAAGACGGATTTCCATCAATTTGATTGGGGAGATCCGTCAATTTGATTCGCAGTCTAACGGAATTGACTACCTGGTATAATATGATTTGTAGATGCATACAGATTGAAACAAAATTGAGCCAATCAGAGGCGCCAAATATCATGAAAAGGGAATTTTTTCTACCGAGGCGGCGCCAAGCAGTCATCACTCAGGGACTCGAGTGGTTGCAGCTGGAGGCTATTGGGCGAGTGACATTTGCGAGGTCTGTCCGCCACATGGCAGGGTAACAAAATAGTTGTGTCCCCTGCTGTGGTTGTGAGTATAGTATACGTTTATTAGCTTAACTCCGTAGCAACATCACACAGGTGTATCTGTAGACAGTCTCCTCCCCACCGTATATATCTTTTTTCCAGGGAGGGCCGAGCCCCCCCGACCCACCCTAATGGAGGGCACCCCCCCTATTGGTGGGTTCACGGGAGGGCGACGGACCCGACCGTGCGAAGAGGCACTCAAGCAACTTAACGCACAGGGTGAGCAGAGCGTGGCTTGACCCCACGACTACACACACGCACAACCCGCATGCCACCCGGGAACGAACGGAGGAAACAACCTCGTTACTGCCCCCAGAATCACGGGGCCAAGGGCAAACCCAACCCCGTGGCAAGGCCGTAGCAGCGGAGCGCGAAGGATGACCCAGACCCACCAAAGGGACTGGACCCCCTGGAACGGGGGCCCGGAGAAGTCCATGATGCCAGCATCAAGACCCCACCAGTTGGGCACTTAGTGACCCCACCTCCCACATCGCCAGCGTATTCGGACAAAGGTCCCTCAGCCGAGCGGGCCCTGTCCCCCCAATAGTACACCGCCTGGTACACTGACCCTGCAGAACAGGCAGTCAGCATGGCCGTAAGCACACAAAAAAGGTTAACCAACGGAAGCAGGCAGCGCACCGGGGAAAAACCAGGCAACAGGCTGTTAACCCTAGCCTGGAGACTGCGGACAAGACAGGCGCCTGAACACAGCCGCACCGGCGGAAGGGGCGTATGCTGGCGTAGTTGCATGACCAAGCCTCCATTTAAAAACCCCCACCCAGAGGGGTTGAGGCAGAGAAGGCTGACATGATTGGCAGACGTCATGAACGTGCAGGGGCACCCTCAAACGGTGAACCCGGGAGTTGACACTGCTCCAACACACAAGGGAATCAACCACCTTGGTGTTACCCAATGCGGTGGTTGTTCCATAACCCCTCAAGAAAAAACTCCAAAACACACCTGCGGGTATACACCGGCTATACCGCAGTACAAGTGTTTCAGTTTTCAAAAAAGGGTTAACCCAGGCCTACGGGTCGACGAAACATTACCTCGGACCGGGCCTGGCGATACGGGAAGCACAGGGTCACCAGAGGAGGTCAAAGACCACCCCAACAGGCCCCTCTTCGCCAAGCGTGAGAGAGGAGCGAAAAAGAATGGAGAACCAGCCCCTAAGCACACCGTACTTGGTATTCCCAGGCGGTCTCCCAACCAAGTACTAACCAGGACCAACCTGTGTAGCGACGAGATCGAGCGTGTACAGGTTGGCATGGCCGTAAGCCATCACGACAGTGCTGAGTAAAAACATACCCAACCAGGGTCTCCATAGCGCTTAACCCTGTGACACCCGGACCGACCTGGCATTTTTCCCCCTGAAAAAAGCCCAAGTCCCTCAGGGTACCAGAACAGCAGATCTGCATCCCCGGCGGACAACGGGTTCAACTGATCCGGACCAGCGTGACCAGAACCAGTCCCGTGCCCTAACCACGCCGACATGCCTACTCCAGGAGAAAGGGCAGATATGCGTGTCGATCTTAACATGAAAAGAAGGCGCCACCCAGACGTTCGGGCGAACCGCGCCTGGTGGCCCACCCCAAGGGCGTGAGACCCCTCTACATATGTTCAGATCCATTCCGTCATCATCCCCCAGACATGAACGAGAATCCGTCGAAAACCAACCCAGGTCGTGGGATTTGGTCGTCGGAAGAGGAAAAAAAACCCATCTCAGTTGCTTTATAAAAACGCCGTTTTAACCACAAGCAACCAAGGCGTGCCAGTCAGTCGCCTGTTTACAGCGAGCTAGCACTATACGTGCGTTGGGACACACCCCCATCAATGAACAGGCTATTTAGACCCGTCATTGAATCCCCAAGGCGCCCAGGGGAACGACAAGAGGGGTGTGACACTTCCTAACTCCAACACTTTTTGAATAGAAAAGAAGGAAGCATCAACAGTATGTATCCCAGTCTACACAGCCGGGGGTAAAAAAATTTCACATTTTTACATCCCACCACCCTCCCATAGGAAGGAGACGGGGATCCCCAGAGAGACTTCCCACGCGAGCTGTACAGATTGAAAAGAATATATTGCACCTTGAGCCATGTAAAAAATTGGTTTTAGGGCTCTCCGGGGAAGAGGCACTGAACCCATACACACTCAATAATCGAATTGAATCGAATACATATACAATAGAATAGGACACCTTCTAGAGGGTCCACTCACTTTGACAATCTGAGGAGGAAGGCTCTGTACTCTGATGGAGGCTCCCTCACATGGAAGAAGGAGTCCGAACTCACAGAAGGCCCGAATAGGCGCTTGGTGAGGAGGAGCCCTGACCACCCCCCTGAAACAGATCCATCACATGGACCTGAACAGCACACGGAAGTCCTACCAACAGAGACGCGCACAGTGACGTACTCTATGGCGGGGGAATTCCTGCGGTGCACACGCCCAATATACCAGGCCGTGGGACCAGGAAACTCCCCCCCCCCCCCCCCCCCCCGTAACGTGCCGAACCGCCACGTGACGGGAACCTTGAAGGACAGGGGGTGTACCCCTGACCGACAGAAACAAGGAGGAGAGGAAATGTTACCAGTTCACCGCTTTACGACCCCACACTCATGATACGATGTAATGACAAAAAGAGAATATGACAGTCATAGTCAGCTCTATGAAGCGTTTGACAGCTCCACACAGCGCATGAGCTAACCTGCTATCTGATTTTTACTAAGGAAAAAACACAGAATAGAGAGGGCTATAAGAGCCCCGGTCCAACATACACATGTGCTTCTGTGGCCAGTCCAACCCAGTTGTAGGTCACATGACACACACAACCCATCATCACCTACAAAAAATGGCAAAAACACTCTACAGAGGAACGCCGTTTTTCATAATGAGAGAATTCATAATTCTCGATTAGTATCGGCCACAGGCCTTGCTAAGCACACACGACAGCGACCAAACAATTTTTTCTTTTAGAAAAATAAAGTTTCTCCAGCAGTTTTAGCACAACCTCAGCAATCAAGCTAAGGGTTACATAGCATCCCTACCACACAAAAAGACACAATGTAGTGCAACATGTCTGATAGGAGGGTGAAAAAGTCCCCAGGGAACCGGGGGGAAACACAATCCTCTTGTTTTACCCTTAATACGGCCAGTTAAAACAGGAAAACCTGTTAATATGTGAACACTGTTCATTGTCATCACAGGCTGAGAAAAGAACATTCTTTTACTCACTTGTCACTAAGCATAGCTTCATAGGTTAGTTACCTTAGTTGTGAGTACACGGTACATATAAACACACATGAAGTTTCTCACACAACAACCAGATCATTTTCTGTAACAACCCGATTTGCACGGAGAAGCTAACTGCCAGTGACAAAGACAGTCCACACATAACTCGTGTCGTATCCTAAATGCATTGCAGCAACACACGTTTTGGGAAAACATCGTTATTCACAAAACATTTAGAAAGGTAAAGACCAGAAGCCGTGTTATAAGGTCCGGTCAAACCTTATCCTACCGGGAACGTAGATCAGCGAAGTGCAGTCAAGATACCGTAGGAACACAGCCGCTCCTGTGTTGTTCGAACTGGGCAGCGTCGCCGCTCCAACCCGCACTACAGTCCTCTTTGTTGATGCAACCTTGCCGTCCTGGCTCAGGGCAGGGTCGACGAACATCTCCTGTCAAAGACGACGTCGTAGTCCAGAGTGTTTAAAAACATGTTCTAATCAAAGCAGGTTCAACAGAGTAGCATTAAGCTAACGGCCGCTCCAACCGTCCGGGCGCTACTGCCCCTGCTCGCGAGACGCCGAGCTAACGGCGCACGCGACCAGAAGCGAGCTCGTGGCGGCGCGCGAGGAGCTAAAGCTACCCCGCGCCAGGCCTTGGCCCATAGCAGCAAGCTAACGTTACCTAGTGATCACGACATGCTAGCGCCGCAGCTAACATCTGACTGGCTAACAGTAGGCCCACCTAAGTAGGCCATGCAGCGATCCCAGCAGGCTAACGCAGCAGCTAACAGCTGACTGGCTAACCGTAAGCTAAGCAGCTATCACCTGAACTTGTATACAATGACATAACACTCACCCAGACAGGCCGCCGTTCTGAACCTCTCCTCACTTTTTTAGAGAAAAGAGAAACAAGATGTCAACACTGCTTTACAACGGTGATTTTACCAACACCCGACGGAATCAGCACAATACCAAACTGGCCTGTGTAGCTGACTTGAACATGGATCTGCCGCTATCGCACATCCATGCACATATCTCCTCGTGAAGGAATACTCTCATTTGGATATGAAAGAAGGGGCTTAACACGGGACAGAGAGAAATCCACTCGTCCAGAAAACACAGGGATCACCAGTGTTAATGGTCGCGGCCCACTAGTTAAACTAAAATGGCTTCAGACAAAGGTCTCCTGTCGTCTAGGAGACTGAACAAAGGACCCTAGCCTGGGCCCGGTTTTCATAAACATTGTCAATCAGTCCCCATAGCACTAACAGACAAGTGGAGCCTACCAGCAAAACACTACTCACCCAACCTGGAACGCACCGCTTCTCACAACAGCGGCGCGCCACTACAGTCCCTGCACCGCCGGAGGGTTTCACTCCGTCCAGCCGCATCAAAGAAAACTGTAGCTGGGAGGTATGTAGCGGCGTGAACCCCCAATACAAAACCGGTGGAGTTTGTGGAATGATCACCATCTTCCAGACACTCCAGTACGAAGACAATATCGCCGTATTTTCTCGTTTTAAAATAGTGAGAGAGAAAATAAAGATATGATGTCAACGTATTCTCCTTATTCTTCCTTTCCTTAGAGCAATATTTTTCTCCACGTCAAGTGGGCATATGAGCAACACGTTGCTTGTGATGAAATTTGCGAAGGAGATGAGTGTGTGGCCCATCCCGGCTTATGTAGGTAGGCGGATGGGGGTGTGGCCAGATGAATGCTGGCATTTAAAGGTACATTTGAAATTTATTCAGTGTGCATACGCTGAAGCGAGATTATGCATGAAACGCTGAGCGTTCACTAAGTGTTAACAGAACTTGGTTATAGTCATAACCTAACGTTATCAGTACTTAGTAAGAAAACATTATAAACTGAAAGTGTCTGTGTGGACAGAAGAGCTATTTTTAGGTCTGTGCAGCAGAGTCAGAGTAGCTTACATTTCACTTTCACTTTGAGAGTAGATTTAACTCTTTCACTACCACACTACAGACGGTTAACCCAAAAACAAAATGGACTTCCGGTCAGCTATAGAATGGAGTAAGTTGCATGTGACACAGCTGCTCACCCGTTATTTTTTTTTCCGTTTTAAAAACATATTTATAGACCACCAATGCGTTTAAAACTTGACGCATATATCAACTGAGATTATCAACTAACTATATTGACTGAAAGATTCGAGATGCCAACAACAAGGAAAGATCATAAAACGCTTCCAAAACCAAGCGCAGAAGACCCCCCTATGGCCGCGGGACACGTTCGCAAAATCGCAGAGGATATTGACGGGATGTCCACCCCAAGTTCAACCCCTATAATCACCTCCTCAGACTCGGAATATATCATCCGGGAAATGAAAAATGAAATGAAAAAAATGGAGAAGTCAATAACCGAAACAATAACCGAAAAAGTAGATGCTATCAAAGAATCTATCGAAGGCAAAATAGAAGCGCTAAGGGTGGATGCCGAGGCACATATTAAGCGCACCGTGGCACTGGAAATTGGCTTGGAAGCACACCAACAAAATTTCGATCGCATCTACAATGAAGTAGAGGTTAACAAAGTTAACCTAACTGCTGAGATGAAGGGGAACTACAATGAAATCAAGACGGAGCTCAGCGAAATAACGTTGGAGCTCACGCGAATCAATAAAGAACAGAAAGCCAAAATATTCGAGATGGAATATCAAAAACGCAAGCTGAATATTCGTATTGTCGGTCTGGACGAATCAGTGAGATGTGAAAACCCTGAAGAGTTTGCCACAGAATTACAGAAAATCTTGGGAACAGGAATCCTTCCTAAAATACCGGAGGTGGATCAGTGCTTCAGATTGGGACCCCGCTCCATTGGCAATAACGCTAAGCCCAGAGTGATATTAGTTATACTGCGCCAAGTCAGAATAAAAGAAATTATTATGCGTGAAACTCGCAGGATGAAAGGCAATCTGAAATACATGGAGGTACCAATACACTGCTTTGAAGATTATTGTCGTGAGGTAGTGGAACTGCGTGCCAAGTTCAAGACGGTGATGTCTCAACTATACCTGGGGAAATACAGACCCCTACTAATATACCCTGCAATACTTCGCATCGTCGACAAACAAGGAGCAAAGGTTCTCCTCAACTCGCCTGAAGATGCAGCCAAATTCCTGTCTGAACAACACGCAGAATAGTGTATAAATGGCCTTTTAAATCTCAGTTATGCAAGGTCACCATATAGTACAACCTTTAATAACCGAGGATTTGGGACAGAGAGACCTACGTGCTCAGAGTTTTTGAATGCTTTCCCCGACGTGTTTATATTATTGCGGACATATTGGATTTAAGATTGGAACACTCCAGAACATACTGGAACATTCAGACAATGTAAAAATGACATATTGGAATAATCTAGAACATCGAAGCATTCTTTGATATATGGAGCATTCTGGAATATCAGCAATACGTGGTCATTCACTCTACCAGAAGCCCCTCGGGGGAATAATCAACAGCTATCTAGATGCAGAACCACAGAGCCATCATAGCCGGCCGGCTGAAAGATCACTCTACACAACGATCATCGCCCACCCCGGTCAGGGGAAATGCTGCATATACGTATTTAAAAACAGTTTTTTATTAATGGGAAATAATTTCACTACTTCTCCAATTTATACTTTAGATGTTTAAGCATAGCAATGCTCTTTTAAGATCTAAGTTAATGTTCTCTTCCTTTTACTTGTTTTTTTTTCTTTTTCATCCGCTCTCTCTGATTTATTGAGGCTCTCTCTTCAGTTCAATACCTTCATATTATTCATGGGTTACTATAAATTACACAAGTTCATATAAAATGTAAGTGATTAGGGCATGACAATTGAAGCTTATTTTTGGTCTTTATTTTTAGTTTATCTCATTTAAATTTTTATTTATTTATTTTTTACGGGTAAGTGGCCAAGCCACAGTCGACATTCTACTTATGGTAGAATTTAGAGTGTTAGATCCTATGGTATACATAGGAATGTTAAGGATAATTGGATCATTCTGGGATATCCGGTGGTGCAAGGGAGGGAGTCATACACAAAGGTTGTGTTCATGATACACAATCCTGTACGACTCTCGGTGGGAGGGAAGGGTAGGGGATTTTTATTTGTATATATGTATGTTTTTAAGCTCGGCTCTCAACGGGACCTCACTAGTGGGATGTATATCTATTATTGCCTCGCACTCTAGAAGCATTACCAAAAATTACAATGCAACATGTATAGACTATGGCTAGTTTGAATATAATGATATGGAACACCGGGGGAATAAATAACCAACTCAAACGCAAAAGCGTGCTCACACTGATGAAAAAAGAACATGTGGACATTGCTCTGCTAAGCGAAACACACATTCTAGGGAAAGACATAGGTAAATTAGCGGACAACATATACCATAATATCAGTCACTCCTCTATTGGTACGAGAACTCGGGGTGTAGCAATAGTCGTTAAACGTAAGTTGAATATTGTACTAAAGGGAGTATGGTCTGATGTAGAAGGTCGGATAACTATAGCTAAGATTGAACATAAGAACAGGAAAATAGCGTTGATAGCGGTATACGCCCCAAATTTGTACGAAGAAGATTTCTTCACTACACTAACTAATGCAATGTTAGACATTCCCGATTACTCATTTATAATAGGAGCGGATTTTAATGCCATCTGGAACCCAAGGATGGACAAATCTTACCTCGCCTTTTCCAGCGAACAAAAGAATTCATCGAAGGCATTAAAGGATTGGTCAAAGATTACAGGTGTAAAGGACTTATGGCGGTTACTTAATCCCACGACCCGAAAGTACTCTTGTCGATCTGCGAGACATAAGACACTATCCAGAATAGATTATGTCTTTGCATCACAGAGACTATTTGATAATTATGAAGTGGAAATGATACCCAACGCACTATCAGATCACTGTTATTTACTCCTTAAAGGTACATTTGGTATACTATCCTCCCGAGCCCCAAGATGGCGATTTAACTCGTTGCTGCTTAACAACAAGGAATTCATTACACAACTCAAAGAAGCTCTTATAGTATTCCAACGGGAGAATGCAAACTCGGTGCAAGACCCCAGAATAATATGGATGTCGGTAAAGGGAATGATCAAAGACTTCACGGATAGCTTTTCCTCCAAAATGCGCAAGAATCAAAGCACAAAACTGGATGAGCTGGAAACGCTTTACTCAACATTATTTAATTCTCTGAAATACAACAACTCAACTCGACTAGAAAATCAAGTTAACGTACTAAAAATAGAGATCAATGCCATATACAGACAACAATCGGAAATACAAATACGCAGCACAAGACAACAGCAGTACTCCCATGGTTCCAAACCCAGCCACCTATTAGCCATGCGATTAAGAATTAATGCAACATTTGCAGATATAACTACCATTAGAGCACAACAAGTACTTGTAACAGATCCTGTAAAAATAAACGATACATTCAAAGTATTCTACTCCGACTTATATAAATCAGAAATGACCTTTGATCAAAACAAAATGGACACATTTCTTAATCAAATTATTCTCCCTAAACTTTCAGAGGATGACGCTAAACAGTTAGAAATACCGATCACACTAGAGGAACTCAAGAAGGCCATAACCGCAATGAAAAGTGGTAAGGCTCCATGAAGAGACGGTTTCCCATCAGAAATGTACCTTTCTTGTTGGGACATAATTGGCCCCTTATTACTAAATATGATCTTATACTCAGTCAAGGAGGGGAACTTCCATAAAATTGACAATATTGCACTCATAACAGTCCTCCTTAAAAAAGACAAAGACCCCAACGAGTGCGGTAGTTATAGACCTTTAAGCCTCCTCGGAACAGATATCAAACTGTACTCTAAGGTATTAGCCATCAGATTACAAAAGCATATGACGTCTTTAGTTCACCCGGACCAAACTGGCTTCATAGGAGGCCGCCTGATCACTGAGAACATAAGACGTATACTGCACGTACTTGATGCCGACAAGGAGGACACCATACCTAAGGCGATGCTGTCCCTGGATGCTATGAAGGCCTTTGACAGGCTGGAATGGTCGTATCTGTGGGCAGTGCTAGAAAGGATGGGGTTAGGAAAAGGATTCATCGATATGATTAAAGTATTATACAAAGACCCATCGGCCATGATTACAACAGGCACAATCATCTCTGAAATATTTCCGGTATCACGCTCTGCCAGACAGGGTTGTCCTCTTAGTCCCGGACTGTTCAATCTATCATTAGAGCCTTTAGCACAATATATAAGACAATCCCAATCCATAGAACCTATCGTAATCAAGGGCACACAACAAAAAATTTGTTTATATGCGGACGATGTAATATTGTTCATGAAAAACCCCAACACCACATTGCCTCATCTGCTCAAGTTGATTGAGGACTTTGGTGATTTATCGGGATTTAAGATAAATTGGCCGAAGTCGGCTTTCCTTCCACTTAACACCCCTGCAAAAAAAGATACAACCCTCCCAGGACAGATACAGATGGTAAAACATTTCAGATGCTTGGGAGTGGAAATATTCCCTACCATAAGACAAACGGTGAAGCACAACTACACAAAAATCCAAAACAAAATCAAAGACGACCTTGATAGATGGGCAAAACTTAAAAACACAGTACAAGCACGGATATCAATAGTTAAGATGGATGTACTACCTAAAATCAACTTCTTCTGTTCAATGATACCGTTACCCCCTCCAGAGGGTTACTGGAAAAGATTACACTCCTCCACATACAAATTTATTTGGAATAACAAACCACCACGTATAAAAAGATCCACCGCACAGAGAAATAAAGCAGATGGTGGCATGGCATTTCCAGATTTTTTCCTATATTTTAAGGCGTACTCATTAAGTCCATTGACAACATGGTTTGACTCCCAAGCATTAGCATCTTGGAGAAAAATAGAAGAAAACATAGTAGCCCCACATAGACTGAAGGACATAGCATACACTAAACTACCAATCAAGCACTGTGAACGAAAATTTGGCCCCATAATTACTCATGCGATCCGGATATGGCGTGAATCACAAAAAAAAAATCCTAACCCACAAGAATGGCACAATCATACTCCCTTATTCAATAACAATGCTCTCTTAATTGGAAAACGACCTATAAGATTCCCTATATGGGAAGAGCAAGGCATACACTCATTAGGGGATGTTTTTAACAAACAGGGTTTTTGTAGTGATAAAGAAATACGCAAAAAATTTAATCTCACCAAGTCCACATGGCTTTTTCACAAACAGTTAGAGCTATGTTTGAAGTCTCACGGTGTTCCATTAGACAGACCAATTGAACACCACAGATACCACAAATTCTTCTACTCAAGAGAGACATCGAGAGGTTTTGTTTCAGAATTTTATCATCAATTACTAACGTCCTCGTATGAAACCCTCCAACTTGACTCTGTCTGGAGGAGGGATATACCAGACCTGGAAAATGACTTTGATTGGCAAGGAGCCTGGGCAAATGTCCGACTTACATCAAGGAACCCGGATCATCAACAAATCAATCTTAACTATATTCACAGGACATACTTGACTCCTATAAGACTGTGCCGAATGGGGCTCAAACAAGATTCCAAATGCACCCAATGTACAAATGGGGACGAAGGGACATTTATGCACATGTATTGGGACTGCTCACCAGTTAAGGCATTCTGGAAAGATGTGACCCAACAAATATCAAAACTCGTATCTTGGAATATACCTGTACACCACTCGGTATTGCTGTTGAATGATGTTTTTGAGTTTGCAGTGAATCCACAGCTAAAGAGATTGGTTTTATCGGGTATCACAGTAGCCAAAAAGCTGATCGCATCACGCTGGTTTCAACCGGAAAAAATGTGCCGTAAAGTTTGGTTTCTTACATATCTCGATGTAATTTACCATGAAATATCTACAGCAAGAATTCTGGGTCTCAATGAATCCAAAATGTCAATGTGGTTAGAAGTGTTGGAGAGAATAAAAGCTAGCTTATAATGGTAATGTCTGGTTAGGTGCGAGGGATAGTGGAGGTACTTCTCAAGGTGGGGTCCGGGAGGGGGGGGTTCGAGCTGAGCATATGTGACCCGCCGTGACCAAACCCGATTTGATCCGCAAAGGGGGAGGTGCTCTGAAATGAAGAAAATGTCTTGCTGTTCAGAAAATCCTAAAAATCGAAATCTTGATTTTTTTTACATATTTGAATTGTCATTAATGTGTTCCCTTATTTGCCCTTAGTTGCAAACTTAAATACAACTTGTAAATGAGGTAATTATTGTTATAATAGTTCCACAAATTTTCTTCCAAGTGAGGAGAAAAACTACACGCGCGGGCTGTGGGCCTGTCCACAGGGGGCTTAATAGGTGTACTTAATAGGTGTTAACACACAGACGTCATTAGCTCTCCTTTCTCAGAGAGAGAATAACACACTATTAATACACTATCTTAATGTTATAAGTTATAAGCAACGTAACGCAGTGTCTAAAAAAAAGATTAAAAAAAAAGAGGCCTTGACGGCCGTTATAAAACGCGTGTTTTAACTTAATTAAAAACCATTAAAACACAGTTCGAATTTTATGAGCGAACGAATTTCGGTAGGGTGCATTTTTTCCAACCTAATGGCTAAAAGTAAATTAATTTAATACGGAAACGGAGTGATAAAAAATGGCTTTTTCATCGGAGCGAGAGATTCTTATTATTGTGGGGGCCCTGATGTAAACTGCGCTGGGGCGCGATGAGGCGCGCGTTAACCCTTTCACTGCCACACTACAGAAGCGCTTAGTAATGCTTCGCCTCAACTCCGTTTCTGGTAGAACTAGTGAGCGAATCTTTAATATTTTTTTTTATTCATATTCAGAGGTAATTCGTCGAGATATTTCTAATTGGTATTTATCAAAAATAAATATTAGAAATATGGTAAAAAAAACTATTTATCCGTTTTTGTATCCGTCACTACCACACTACAGAAGGTTAACCTTTCACTACCACACTACAGAAGGTTAACCTAGTTGTTGTGTCTTTCACTACCACACTACATGTATTTACATCTAAATGCTTATTGGTCAGGCGGTGACGTCATTAAGTTGATGCCATTGATGGGTGAGTATTAAACAGAGAGCAGGGCAGTGCATGTTTGCCAGTCACCATGGAACCCACAGCGAGGGCACTTGCCGAGGCATTAAACCGGTTTGCTCACTTCGGAGCACACTGTGTTGAAGATGAACGCGCTTTAGGAACATTCATCACGGATTTCTTTGTGCAGAAGAAAAATCCAAAAAGAAACTCAGATTCTGGTTCAGAAGAAGAAGACAATTGTGACGAGTTAGAGGCAGATGATGGTGATGGTGGTGATGGTGACAACACTAACGGATTTGAAGACGAGGCAGAGCCAGATGATGGTGATGGTGGTGATGGTGACAACACTAACGGATTTGAAGATGGCACTGTAATCGTGCAGTCCTACAACTGGCAGGAACATCTGGGGCCTTACTTCAAGCCACTGCCACAGATCAAGCAGTATCAGCACTTTAGGTGGGTGTGGTCACTGTGTGTTGTGTATTTACTGTAATTAATTATTCACACTTTAGTGCAAAGAATGTCATTGGCAAATGATACAAATGCATTGATATTGTTATGTGCCCTGTACTAACGTTTCACTTTATTATTGCAGCTTTGATTCCAAGGAACCTGGTGTGGTTGTGGCAAAGATGTCTATTGATGGCGCTGAAACCAGATTCCAGCTGCTCCGTGACGTCCGTGTCCTGCCGCCTATAGATGGACTTCCTGTGCTGCCACACCCGGGACTGGACTCTGCAAGACAACACTATCTGTTCCACAAGATCAGAGAGTTCTGTGATGAGGAAGCCCAGGACGTAACATGCCCGGCACCACCAGCCAAAATATCCAGCGGCGGTTCAAAAAGACCACGGTGATCATCTGGAGAGGCCATCAGAACATTGAACATTGACTTTAGCATGTCTATTTTTATCTCGTGTTATTTTAAATGCTAATAAAATCTTGAAACTTGATTTTGTCTCTTGTTTATTATCAGGGTCCCTTTCACTACCACACTACAGAAGGTTAACCCTTTCACTACCACACTACATAAGGTTAACCTTTCACTACCACACTACAGAAGGTTAACCTTTCACTACCACACTACAGAAGGTTAACCTTTCACTACCACACTACAGAAGGTTAACCTTTCACTACCACACTACAGAAGGTTAACCCTTTCACTACCACACTACAGAAGGTTAACCTTTCACTACCAGACTACAGAAGGTTAACCTAGTTGTTGTGTCTTTCACTACCACACTACATGTATTTACATCTAAATGCTTCTGGAGAGGCCATCAGAACATTGAACATTGACTTTAGCATGTCTATTTTTATCTCGTGTTATTTTAAATGCTAATAAAATCTTGAAACTTGATTTTGTCTCTTGTTTATTATCAGGGTCCCTTTCACTACCACACTACAGAAGGTTAACCCTTTCACTACCACACTACAGAAGGTTAACCTTTCACTACCACACTACAGAAGGTTAACCTTTCACTACCACACTACAGAAGGTTAACCTTTCACTACCACACTACAGAAGGTTAACCTTTCACTACCACACTACAGAAGGTTAACCCTTTCACTACCACACTACAGAAGGTTAACCTTTCACTACCAGACTACAGAAGGTTAACCTAGTTGTTGTGTCTTTCACTACCACACTACATGTATTTACATCTAAATGCTTCTGGAGAGGCCATCAGAACATTGAACATTGACTTTAGCATGTCTATTTTTATCTCGTGTTATTTTAAATGCTAATAAAATCTTGAAACTTGATTAAGTTTCTTGTTTATTATCAGGGTCCACTACCACTACCAGTCACCAGACTCATTGTAATAACAAAGAGCCTCAGACTGGAAAGCTGCCAGGTGTTAATTGCCCTAGAGAGAGGGGGGCCATGGATTACAATGACTTCTGGGTAGTGTTGTAGTTGTTTCACTATTGTCACTGAATAGCCTGCTCGTCTCTTGAAGGCTATTATCTCTGAATACGTTTTGTGATAATCACCATGAATCATAGGAAGTAGCTTGCAAAGTATCCCACCAAAATGTTCAAGTGATGGCTTATTTTGAAGGTATGAATCTGTACTTTCATAATATGTAAAAAAAAAAAAAAATGAAGATCCCTCAACATGACCCTGAAGTCCATACCTGGTCACATATGTGTGTAGGTTTTTTCTTTTTTAGATAACAGGTATTATGGGTATATCTTATATAAAACAACTAACTAAAAGGTGATCTCATTGGATGTGCCCTGACAATTAATGCTTGTATATCTTATCGTGTGTTGTCATGTTTGTTTATATGTTTGTTTAAAAAATAATAAAAAAATAAAATACAAAAAATATTAAAACAAAATTATTGTAAGGGTCCACCTGTCCTAGGACCCTCCCCTCCTTTCCGTGCTCCTCAACAGCCCCCACCTTTGCACATACTTTTCCATGGACTTCCTCCACCTGCTGGACAATTCTCAACATTGCACCTTGTACATTTATGTCTGCTCAAACTGTCTGTCTTTCTGAGTGTTCTCACCATCCTACTGTCTATCCCTGTGTACCGCTTGCCCCTTGTTTTCTCTTGAATGAATATACAGTCAGGCCCATACATATTTATTTCTGCTTGGTACACCACCACACTTGACCTAAACAATGAAATCAAACAATCAAGATGTGCTTTAAGTGCAGACATTAAATACAGAATATTTACATCCAAAGCAGGTGAACAGTGTAGGAGTTACAACAGTTTCTACATGCCCCCCTATTTAAGGGACCAAAAGTAATTGCACAAACTAACAATCATGCATCAAATTGTCATGTTTAATACTTGGTTACAAATCCTTTGCAGTGAATGCCATCCTGAAGTCTGGAACCCATAGACATCACCAGACACTAGGTTTTCATCCCTGGTACTACTCTGCATCTGGTGCTGCTCTGCTTGGGGCATTTTCCCTTCAGTTTTGACTTCAGCAGGTGAAATGCATGCACAGTTGGATTCAGGTCAGGTGATTGACTTGGCCATTGCCCATTTCATAACATTCCACTTCTTTGCCTTGAAAAACGTGGTTGCTTTCGCAGTATGATTCAAGTCATTGTCCATCTGCACTGTGAAGTGCCCTTGAATGAGTTCTGAAGCATTTGGCTGAATATGAGCAGATAATATTGCCTGAAACACTTTAGAATTCATACTAACATAATAACATACGGTAGCACTTTATAATAACACCCTGTTATAATACATTTATAAGGTATTTGTAGATAATCAACTAATCATGAACAAACCATTCATATACATTCATAAATGATTATTAAATCATTTATAACTATATTTGTATAACATTTACAAAGTATTTATACCGCATTAGTGGATAATGAACTAATCATGAACAAACCATTTATATACATTCATAAATGATTATTAAATCATTTATAACTATATTTGTATAACATTTACAGATTAGTTCTACATTATTTATAACTCATTATCAACATTGTTTGTACTTGATTTGTCCATCATTAAATAATGTTGTTTAATGTGTAGTAACACATTTGTAGATGCTTTGAAAAATGGATATGAAAAAACTACTATACTGTATCTCCATTTATTTTTCATGTTCAACAAATTATTTGTTAAGACATTCATAAAACATCTATAAATTATTTGCAGATGCTATTGTGGGGGCCAATCTGAAGTGAAGCCTATTCATCATTAACAAATGTCAAATACAGTTAATTATTTGTTAACTTTTTCATCACATGTTACAGATGTTGTAGACAGCTTTCGGATACACCCTTCTTTGTGACATCAAACAGTGACAGAATTAGGACTAAAGATAAATGCAATTGTATTAACATATAAAATACATGTGCATGACATATAGTGTAACGAGGGGGGCACTAGGACCCAGGAGTACCCTGGCCAGTATCTAGAGAGGAAGTCTCACGAGAGTGAGACTTGACTTCATGTGTGTTGCCGTCTGTTTGAATGGAAGAACGATACATGCAGAACCAAGTTATCCGTGTTGCTCCTGCGCCACGCTTTTAATAAGGTATGAGCAGTTTAAACACCTTTTTTGTTGGTAAATCTATTCCACCATTTACGACCTACAAACAACTCTTATATGTTGTGTAGACGTACTTGATGTGGTCGGCGCTAACGTTACATTTGTTCCTAATGTGTGCTCAGTATATTGCGGTATGTGATGATGACACAACACACAAGGGTAATAATTATTTGTATTTTCAGACTGTATAGGCGCCGATACAGCCTGAAAATTCTGCTTCATATGAGAAATATTAAAAGTTTCAATATATGTTTGCACATTAGTATACATTCAGTGTTCGACTTACGTAATGGTCCATTCTGGTCTGAAACGCTGACGATAATCCTCAGTCACAGCAAATAATTGACGTTATCCTCCAGGTGAAAAGTTAGTCTGAAAACTTCGCCTCCAGCCTGCTGCTTCATGAGTTTTTCCTCCACGCGGAATCATGTCCTCCTTGCAAACATTGCAACTGGCTTGACTTTCTATTTAAAAATGCTTAGTTCCAAACCTCTGACATTAAGTCTAGCTGCTCAAGTCAGTGGATAACCATGTTTCGAGAGCGACGTGTTGTACTGTTGTTGTGATGTGAGCGTGTAGCCGGTCTAAATTAAGGCGAGACACTGCAGGTGAATAGGCAAATAAACTTTCTTTGTTGATTTTGAGATTTTGTTATATTTTGCTTCCTAAACATGTCTTCTATGAAACTAGTGACAATAAAACGTCAATAACACACATTTAGTTGTTTATTTGACTTCATTTTGCCTTATTGCATCCATAAATGTGCACATATTTAATGGGGAAGTGCCTCATTTGCATATATAAACATAAATTTCAGAAAACTTGCAATATATTTTTTCTTAGTTTATATGTACATAACAAACTGGGAAAGTTTCATAGTGATATCTATTCAAATATTTTTTGCCTATTAGGGGGTACTACACTGTACTACACTGTTTGTAGCCTGTGTGTAGTTCTGTTCAGTTCAATAACATCATTATTATTATTATTCAGTTATCAGGCATGTGTTTAGGTTGTCTATTACTAATGGTGTGATTAGGTTTTGTGTTTGTAAATATCTGTTTAAAAACAAAAAGTATGGCATTTTACAATACCGAACTTTGAAGGCGTTTTCCCAAAAATGAGTTTTAAGAGTTTTTCCTCATACTCTGAGCCAGAAATCTCCACTGCAGTAGCACTCACATACACCAAACCTTCCAGTTCTATTCATATCTATGTTCTGAAGGTATTTACAGAAGGGTTTGTTGATATCGCATTCATACCCTGATTTATATCACATTTCATTCCTAAAAACATGGCGAAATATGGAATTTTACCATAAAAATTTACTGAATGGAGTATTTTCTGATTTATAGAGTGATAAAAAGAGATATCCAAAATCCCCTCTGTAATAACCTTTGGCTCTAATATGTCAACAAAATGAAACTATAATTTTGAAATGTTCAGATTTCTGTCCTGGAATTATATGCAAATTAGTGCATATTTAAGTAGATAATGCCTCATTTGCATATTTAAACATACAATTTCAGAAAACTTGTAATACAAAACAGTCTTGTCTTAACACTTTGGGTGCCGGGCAGAAATCCGGAAAATGACTGTGGATTGCCAGGATTCATGGGCGATTCTAGCATATCTCATGATCTTAGCGGAGCTATTTCTATATTTTATATTATAACTATGGGGAAATGGTTTGGCTCATTTGAAGACGACAAGTTGATGTACACAATGAAAAAAACCGTTTGTTTCTGCATGTCTTCGTTCGTTCACAATTACAAGTTAAAAAATGTCAACAAAGGGTAAAAATACAGGTAAATTCTTTAGAACAGGAGTTACAGGCACTTTTATGAACGGTGTGCCGGCGGGGTGATAATAGGTACTGAACGTGTTATAAAGCAATTTAGACTGGGATGGATGGATGGTTTGATTGATTGATTGTTTGACAGATTGTTTTATTGGTTTGATTGATAGAATGTTTTATTGTTTTGTTGATTGTTTGATTCATAGATTGATTTGTTTGATTGATTGATTGTTTTGTTGGTCGTTTGATTGATAGAATGTTTGATTGTTTTGTTGGTCGTTTGATTCATAGATTGATTTTTTGATTGATTGATTGTTTTGTTGGTCGTTTGATTGATTGATTGTTTGATTGTTTTATTGATTGTTTGATTCATAGATTGTTTGATTGATTGATTGATTGGTTTGATTGATTGATTGTTTTGTTGGTCGTTTGATTGATAGAATGTTTGATTGTTTTGTTGGTCGTTTGATTCATAGATTGATTTGTTTGATTGATTGATTGTGTTGTTGGTCATTTAATTGATAGAATGTTTGATTGTTTTGTTGGTCGTTTGATTCATAGATTGATTTGTTTGATTGATTGATTGTTTTGTTGGTTATTTGATTGATTGATTGTTTGATTGTTTTATTGATTGTTTGATTCATAGATTGTTTGATTGATTGATTGATTGGTTTGATTGATTGATTGTTTTGTTGGTCGTTTGATTGATAGAATGTTTGATTGTTTTGTTGGTCGTTTGATTCATAGATTGATTTGTTTGATTGATTGATTGTTTTGTTGGTCGTTTGATTGATAGAATGTTTGATTGTTTTGTTGGTCGTTTGATTCATAGATTGATTTGTTTGATTGATTGATTGTTTTGTTGGTCGTTTGATTGATTGATTGTTTTATTGTTTTATTGATTGTTTGATTCATAGATTGTTTGATTGATTGGTTTGATTGATTGTTTTGTTGGTCGTTTGATTGATAGAATGTTTGATTGTTTTGTTGGTCGTTTGATTCATAGATTGATTTGTTTGATTGATTGATTGTTTTGTTGGTTGTTTGATTGATAGAATGTTTGATTGTTTTGTTGGTCGTTTGATTCATAGATTGATTTGTTTGATTGATTGATTGTTTTGTTGGTCGTTTGATTGATTGATTGTTTGATTGTTTTATTGATTGTTTGATTCATAGATTGTTTGATTGATTGATTGATTGGTTTGATTGATTGATTGTTTTGTTGGGTGTTTGATTGATTGATTGTTTTATTGGTTGTTTGATTCATAGATTGATTTGTTTGATTGATTGATTGTTTTGTTGGTTGTTTGATTGATATAATGTTTGATTGTTTTGTTGGTCGTTTGATTCATAGATTGATTTGTTTGATTGATTGATTGTTTTGTTGGTCGTTTGATTGATTGATTGTTTGATTGTTCTATTGATTGTTTGATTCATAGATTGTTTGATTGATTGATTGATTGGTTTGATTGATTGATTGTTTTGTTGGTCGTTTGATTGATTGATTGACAGTCCGACTGACTGACAAACTTGAAATGCAGTAATACTATTATATCGATCAGGTGGGAATATATTGTATTGATCAGGTTAGTAGATATTGTACCGATCAGGTATTATAGATCATGTGCATGCAATAAACTAAACAAAAAACATTTTGACTGTTTCTCATTCATGTACTGTGCCTAATCTGCTCCTGTGTTGTAGACACTGTGTTGCTCTGTACCTACCTGTTTTCCAATTTATTCGTCCATACATGATAAACACATTCATAAAGTAATAATATCTTGTATTGATAATATATCAATTAGTTTCACCTGGAAATACTACTATATCATCAACCACCATGCCTGGCGCTAATGAACAAGTAAGTTATAACTACTGGTGTAGGTCCAGAAAACATTATTATAAAATACAGAATACTTTACAATGCAGAAAACTTGAAACTTTGATGCCATGAACATTTTTATTGTAAAATATGTTCAATAAACTGGGTGACAAGTCATCAGTACCAACCATTGTTTCAGTGCATTTAGGAGTTTGCTGGTAACATTCACAGTATAGGATTATGGTAATTTACCAATACAATACCTTATAAAAAGTGAACACTGGAGGATAATCAACCATTGTTTCAGTGCATTTAGAAGTTTGCTGGTAACATTCACAGTATAGGATTATGGTAATTTACCAAGACAATACCTTATAAAAAGTGAACACTGGAGGAGAACCAACCATTGTTTCAGTGCATTTAGAAGTTTGCTGGTAACATTCACAGTATAGGATTATGGTAATTTACCAAGACAATACCTTATAAAAAGTGAACACTAGCTGATGATAACCAACCATTGTGTCAGTGCATTTAGGAGTTTGCTGGTAACATTCACAGTATAGGATTATGGTCATTTACCAAGACAATACCTTATAAAAAGTTAACACTGGAGGATAACCAACCATTGTTTCAGTGCATTTAGAAGTTTGCTGGTAACATTCACAGTATAGGATTATGGTAATTTACCAAGACAATACCTTATAAAAAGTGAACACTGGCTGATGATAACCAACCATTGTCAGTGCATTTAGGAGTTTGCTGGTAACATTCACAGTATAGGATTATGGTAATTTACCAAGACAATACCTTATAAAAAGTGAACACTGGAGGAGAACCAACCATTGTTTCAGTGCATTTAGAAGTTTGCTGGTAACATTCACAGTATAGGATTATGGTAATTTACCAAGACAATACCTTATAAAAAGTGAACACTGGAGGATAACCAACCATTGTTTCAGTGCATTTAGAAGTTTGCTGGTAACATTCACAGTATAGGATTATGGTAATTTACCAAGACAATACCTTATAAAAAGTGAACACTGGAGGATAACCAACCATTGTTTCAGTGCATTTAGAAGTTTGCTGGTAACATTCACGTCACATGAACTACAGGGCATATCTTACTTGGTCTCTCGCATCGATGACTGCATTGTCCATTGATAAATGGATGAAGCGCCAGATGATCTGTGGACCAAAAAATATCCAATACATGCTTCCAAAGTATATAAATAAGAGGCCAATGGACTGCATTAGAAAAGTGTGGTATGTTACCTACAGTATATACTTTTATAAACTGGGTGACTGTCAGCAACCATTGGTTCTGTGCAAACGGTAAAAATGAGGGGGGAAAAAGATTAAAAAAAAAAAAACTATATACACACACAATGCAAATTATGAATGGAGTCGATACAGCTAGATCGCTAACATAACGTCTCATCTGCAAGTGGTCCAAACATGCCTATGCAATATCGACAACCGTGGCCCAAATACATGTGTTCAACGCATTTGTCTTGTACAGAAAACAGTGCAACTACCCATACACTATACTATACTATACTATACTACAATATACTATACTATACTATACTACACTATACTATACTACTCTCAGCTAGCTATACTATGTACCGGTACACATGGTTCTGTCTGTATCACACAATGATGGATTATTTAGAAGTAATCTGTACTTCTGTGTGCCGGATTATTTAGAAGTAGTCTGTACTTCTGTATGACAACTAATAAAGAAACTATTTAGAGAAATCCCTCTTTGTGTGGTACAGAGTGAAGCATTTGTCACGATGCAGGGGGACTTTGCACGATGTGCAAAAATATCTGGTCTCACTCCTGATGCCACGCCTACTGCAGACACGACATTTCCTACACAGTAGCTTTTTCTTGGGGGTGGCTTTGTATGCAACCATTACATGCTTCACAAAGCCACCCACTAATCTGCTCTGCGGGTCCCCCAGTGGGGCCCTAGGGTCGCCACGCCCCACCTGCTCAGCCCCTGCCTCCTCCTCATCCCCACCCCCTGCCTCCTCCCCTGCCTCCTCCCCTGCCTCCTCCCCTGCCTCCGCCTCCGCCTCCATCTCCGCTGTCACCCCAGGAATCTTCTTCTCCTTACCGTCTGTGTAGGTCCGCGCCACAGCCCTGGTGAACCGGAAGAGGTTGTAGTAATGCCCTTGTGGGTGCTTTTTTTTGTACAAGACAAAAGCGTTGAACATACATATTTGGATCAGATACATCACAAACTTTTTGGTCCACTTTCCAGTCTTACGTGTAACCGGATAGTACGATATATTTTGATCCAGCTGATCGACGCCGTTCATGAATTTATTGTACTCCATGATTGATGACGGCTTGAGCATCTCCACCCTCAGCGCTTTGCCCTTCTTCTGCTTCTTCCACAACATCGCCGTTTCCATGGTGTCCTCGTGGTAGCTGCTGATGGTCTTCACGATTCTCTTATCGCGCCATGCCACAATCAGGACCTCCTTGTTGTTGACCGCAATGCGCTCCCCCACACCGATGTCACGTTTGGTCACGTTCTTGATGATGGCTGGCTCCCCCCGGTGCTTCCTGAGGGTACCACAGACGTCGGTCCTCAACTGTCGGAGCCTGGCGGACATACGTACCGAGTTGTAGAAGTTGTCCATATAGAGCGTATAGCCGGCCCCAGACAGACGTCCAAGCAGACCGACGACCGTGTCCCCCAGGAGCGAGCCTTCCCGACAATATGGCTTAAATGCAAAGCAATATCCTGTGCGAGATTCGCACAGGAAGTAAGACTTGATGCCATAGCGGGTGGGCTTGTTGGGGTTGTAGACCCGGAAGGTCAGGCGGCCTCGCCATGCCATCACCCCCTCGTCAATGGCGAGCTCGCGTTCAGGCTGGTACAGCTCCTTGCACCTCGCGTTTACATGGTCAACAACAAGGCGTACTTTGCACAATTTGTCTCTAACTTCCAGGGAAGTATTGTCAGCAAAGTGGAGGAATCGCCAGATCAATTGAAACCTGTTGCGTGGCATGGTCTCAGAGTAGTACGGTGTGTACATCATGTCGTCAGTGGTCCACATCTGGTCCACGCGAGGCTTCCGCAGGACACTGCTAAGGAAATTGAGTCCAAGGAACTTCTTCAGCTCCTTCAATGTGAGGGGCTTCCAAAGCAGTGCCCTGCTACTGGTTAGCGTGGGGTCCAGCCGGGCAATGGACTGCTCAGCGTAGAGGTTGGACTGGGCAACAATGGAGTTCAGAAAAGCATCCGTCAGGAACAGATCCATCCATTTCACAGGCCGGTACGATTTGAGTGCCTTGGCGTCCTGGAGCAACCCCGGTTGGGCTGTGAAGGGGATCCTGTGAGGCACCCAGCCCTCACGAGACCAGGCATTCTCTTCTTCCTGGCGGATCGCAGCCCCGCTCTTCGCTCCTCCGCGTCGCACGCCACGACCTGTCAATTATACAAATATACTATAACACCCCTACTGTAGACATTCATATGCCACGTAGTTACAAACTGTGTGTGTGTGAATGAGTGAGTGTGTGTGGGGTTCAGATGTCAGAGCTGGACGTGGTGTGGGGGTCAGAGGTCAGAGCTGGAAGTGGTGTGCAGAGTGAGGCCAACTTACCGCTCTTAGATGTGCGTTTCCGCCCTGCAACGGGTTCCGGCATGTCCAGACTAGCATCCAGTTCTAGAATCACATGATGTAATACATTACACTAGGGCAACGTATTGTCATTGTATTTACATGATATATATATATATAGCATTATGTGTTATATTTTATGTACAATTACCTGCAGGAGTAGAATGTGATCCTATGTCGTTGCCAGTCTCTGTGTCACTATCTGTGGGGTCTGCGCCAGAATCTGAATTGGATTAAATTCATTCAGTAAGTAAGTCTCATAAAACACAATAGTAATACATTTACACATACATAAATGTAGTTAGTACATACCCAAGCATGTTGGTGTATCGGCCCCGGATTCGGTGTCGGATCCTGTAATGAACACAAAATAAAAGGTGTTTGAGATGGTTCAAGTCTTTGATGTGGTGTGTGTGTGTGTGTGTGTGTGTGTGTTGTAATCAATGCTATTTCATTTAGCATTAGTTAGCTATGCTACACAATCCATGCATAGGCCACCATGCTGCACACACACACACACACACCACATCAAAGACTTAAACCATCTCAAACACCTTTGAACTATGGCGAGGCCTGCATATGCACACACACACACACACACACACACAAGGCCATGCAACCTAAAGCTACACACTTCAAAGGGCGTGCATCTACACACACACACACACACACACACACACACACACACACACACACACACACACACACACGGCCATGCAACCTAAACCTAACGTGTAGCACATGGTCATCAACTATATCGATTTGAACATGCACATAACAATATTCACATTGCAAAATGACATACCATTGCCCCCCACACACACACCACATCAAAGACTTAAACCATCTCAAACACATTTGAACTATGGCGAGGCCTGCATATGCACACACACACACACACACACACACAAGGCCATGCAACCTAAAGCTACACACTTCAAAGGGCGTGCATCTACACACACACACACACACACACACACACACACGGCCATGCAACCTAAACCTAATGTGTAGCACATGGTCATCAACTATATCGATTTGAACATGCACATAACAATATTCACATTGCAAAATGACATACCATTGCCCCCCACACACACACCACATCAAAGACTTAAACCATCTCAAACACATTTGAACTATGGCGAGGCCTGCATATGCACACACACACACACACACACACACACACAAGGCCATGAAACCTAAAGCTACACACTTCAAAGGGCGTGCATCTACACACACACACACACACACACACACATGGCCATGCAACCTAAAGCTACACACTTCAAAGGGCGTGCATCTACACACACACACACACACACACACACGGCCATGCAACCTAAAGCTACACACTTCAAAGGGCGTGCATCTACACACACACACACACACACACACACACACGGCCATGCAACCTAAAGCTAACGTGTAGCACATGGTCATCAACTATATCGATTTGAACATAAAACAATATTCACATTGCAAAATGACATACCATTGCCCCTTCGTCGACCACCACCGCGTCCCACGTCTGACTCGTGCGATGAATCAGACCCATAACACCTCCGACCCAAGCCAAGATCATCGTCAGATGACTCCGGAGCTAGAATATAATAAATGCATATCGGCGTTGGTTTGGCGAACTAACGTTACATAGTCACAGTATCCAATGAATCAAATAAGCGTTAGGTAAATCATCAAATACACGTTTCACACACACACACAATCACATATATAATAAATGCATATCGGCGTTGGTTTGGCGAACTAACGTTACATAGTCACAGTATACAATGATTCAAATAAGCGTTAGGTAAATCATCAAATACACGTTTCACACACACACATATATATATAAGACTGTGTAAATACCTGGTGGTTCCCAATCGGCGCTCCCATCAGATTCGTGGGCGGTCGAATCGCTGTCCGCTGACTCGGATGAAGAAGCTATGACCATCGCAGCCTTCCTCTTCCTCGAACTGCGTCGGGGTGAGCCGGTCCCGGTCCCGGGGCGAGACGCGTTGCTGGGCCCAGCAACGGTCTCACGGCTCTCTCCGATCGGAGCTACCAAAGTCGTTGGTGCTGCTGCTGCTGGAGCAACCGCGGGTCCAAACGCCAGCTTCGTTTGAACAAACCGACCCGCCGCCGGCTTGTCCCCACGCTTACCTACACTACGTCTCCTCATACTGAACTAATAATCTAAATGAAACTACTAACTGATCAAACTACTATTACTACTACTGAAATAGACTACCTAGACAACACACTAATCCCTCACAATAGTACTACTACTTAGCACGACTAAGTACTTTCTAAAGCACAGCTGAAACCTTACAATTAGTCTGATACTACCACTATACTGTATAACACTATAAATATAGACTATAGGCTGATCTCAATTCAAATATCTCTCTCAATCTCTCTCTCTCTATCGCTCTATCTATCTCTCTCTCTCTCTCTCCTCCAAAACCTCGTCGATTCTGGGATCGCGCAAACGTTTTATACCTGTGGTCACATTGGCCAGGTATGCTGGCCAATCAAATGCCAGATTCATTGTGGGGTACAATATTCACCCTCATGTGATAGTGTTAGAAAATAGGGGGACACTGCCACCTAGTGAAATTTGAGAGGAAATGCAGTTTCCGGTTAAAATTGTCTGCCAAAAGCTCGGCGGTGAAGTTCAGACGGGGAAAATCGAAAAATTATGTAAACAGATCAAAGACGCTGTAAAGCGTCTTCGGCAACTTGAGCATGGCCGGCAATGACATCTAAACACGTTTCCTGGCAGCCAAAGTGTTAATATAAGTAATCAACTGGGGAAGTTTCATTGTGATATCTATTAGTTATTTATTTTAACCTATTCACCTGTAGTGTCTCCCCTTAAAGGGAATGTGTTTGTTGCAACGGTGTAAATTAAAGGGAATGTGTTTGTTGTGGACAATTATTCTGCTCTGTGTGACAATAAATACATTAATGATGATATGTAATTTAAAACCAAAACTAAGGCCTCCGTATGAGTTTAAGACGTGGACATGGTCATGTTTGTTGAATAATATTTTTTTTTTTGACTGCCGATTTTTATTATTATTTTTTCCCGATCCCCGATCCTCTGAAAAGCATGTGATCGGATCGGGACATCCCTAGTTAGCGCCCACCACATCAAGTATGTCTACACATAAGAGTTGTACTTGTTTGTAGGTCGGAAATTGTGGAATAGATTTACCAACAAAAAAGGTGTTTAAACTGCTCATACCTTATTAAAAGCGTGGGGCAGGAGCAGCACGGATAACTTGGTTCTGCATGTATCGTGCTTCCATTCTAACAGACAGCAACATACGTGACGTCAAGTCTCACTCTCGTGAGACTTCTTCTCTAGATACTCTACATGGCCAGGGTACTCCTAGGTCCTAGTGCCCCCCCAAGTTAAACTATATGTCATGCACTTATTTTATGTTAATACAATTGCATTTATCTTTAGTCCTAATTCTGTCACTGTTTGATGTCACAAAGAAGGGTGTATCCGAAAGCTGTCTACAACATTTGTAACATGTGATGAAAAAGTAAACAAATAATTAACTGTATTAGACATTTGTTAATGATGAATAGGCTTCACTTCAGATTGACCCCCACAATAGCATCTGCAAATGATTTATAGATGTTTTATGAATGTCTTAACAAATAATTTGTTGAACATGAAAAATAAATGGAGATACAGTATAGTTGTTTTTTCATATCCATTTTTCAAAGCATCTACAAATGTGTTACTACACATTAAACAACATTATTTAATGATGAACAAATCAAGTACAAACAATGTTGATAATGAGTTATAAATAATGTAGAACTAATCTGCAAATGTTATACAAATATAGTTATAAATTATTTAATAATAATTTATGAATGTATATAAATGGTTTGTTCATGATTAGTTCATTATCCACTAATGCGTTATAAATACTTTGTAAATGTTATAGAAATATAGTTATAAACGATTTAATAATCATTTATGAATGTATATAAATGGTTTGTTCATGATTAGTCCATTATCTACAAATACCTTATAAATGTATTATAACAGGGTGTTATTATAAAGTGCTACCTAACATACAACTGGTCATGGAACAGCTGAGCAACCAATTGTCCAATTGCTTTTGGTTGCTTAAAATGGGGAAGGCACAATCTTACACCATTTTTCTGATTTTGATGTAAACTCAAATGATAGCTGAAAGTTTACAAGTAAAGCACATCTTGATTGTTTCATTTAAAATATATTGTGGTGGTGTACAGGGTCAAAATTATGAAAATAATGTTGATATATATAAATATTTATGGGCCTGGTTGTAGCTCTATTGCTGCCCCTCATGGTCGGGGCTGCGACATAGTATCTGATGGTTGATGGTGGTTAAGTGTATCAACAGCATTCACCATAGACACTCCATCTGGCCCTGGCTGTTATTACCCCCCTTTATCTCCCCCTTTCTTTCTAGATATACTTCTCTCTCTGCCTCTTTCCTTCTTTTGATCTATCTCAGTCTCTTTCTACCTCTCTCATTCTCTTTCTATCTTTCTCACTCTCCCTCTTTTTGCTATCTTTGTCTTTATATCTCCTTTTCTCTCCCTCTTTATCCCTCCATCTCTCCTTCCTTCCCACCCCTTCCCTCCCCCTCTTCTCTCTCTCTCTCTCTCTCTCTCTCTCTCTCTCTCTCTCTCTCTCTCTCTCTCTCTCTCTCTCTCTCTCTCTCTCTCTCTCTCTCTCTCTCTCTCTCTCTCTCTTTCTCTTTCTCTCAGTCCATTAGTGTTTAATTGGCTGCTTGCTTGCTGACTAACAGTTTCATTCCGACACCCCAGCTGCTCCGAGGGCCAGACTCAAACAAACAACTGCTAACAATGAAGCCTATTATAAATCATTATCTTCTGTGTGTGTATCACAGAAGTGTGTGTGTGTGTGTATGTGTGTATGTGTGTGTATGTGTGTGTCTGTGTGTGTGTGTGGGTGTGTGTGTGTGTGTGTGTGCGTGCGTGTGTGTGTGCGTGCGTGCGTGTGTGTGTGTGTGTGTGTGTGTGTGTGCGTGCGTGTGTGTGTGTGTGTGTGTGTGACAGAGATAGAGACACACAGTGTTGGATAGTGTATGTGCGTGCATCAGTGTATCTGTGTGTGAGAGAGAAAGTGTATACATGTGTGCGTGTTACTGTGTTAATTTGTCTGGTTGAGAGAGCGTGTGTGTGTGTGTGTGTGTGTGTGTGTGTGTGTGTGTGTGTGTGTGTGTGTGTGTGTGTGTGTGTGTGTGTGTGTGTGTGTGTGTGTGTGTGTGTGTGTGTGTGTGTGTGTGTGTGTGCACGTGCACATGCTCGGTTGTGTGCATGCGTGTCTGTTTACAGTAGCAATTAATTTCTCGTCGATTGAGCATGTTGCTAACAGTTTTCAGTAGTGCTAAAACCAGCAGTTAGCAGCTCATATTAGCACGCTAATGTTATTGTTTACATATGGCGGCACGCCGTGAATATACGAGCTTTCTCGACACACCGCTAATGAGGGTAATTAGTGGAACGACGTCTCGCCTTTCTCGTTTAGCAACACAAGGCCATACAGCACATAAATAGTTCTGTAATCAGTTACAATTGCCGAGAGGCATAAATACTTCCATAATCCGCAACAAATCCTGCCACTAGGTTTATAAACATGTGTACGGAGTAGAGGAAATATAATCAGTTTATGTAATCATTACAAACCAATAGTTATGCTGACTAAACAGTTTTGGAAGCTGTAGATTCAACAAGAATGTAGCCCATATCATCATTATAATACACATTATCAAAAAAAACTATTCAAAATGTATGTAAATCATCAATCAAGATTAAAACTATAATATTAAAAGCAAGCCATACAGCACCTTCGGAAAGGATTGTAGCACTTGATATTACAGTACAGAAATACCAGGGTAATGACTGTTATAACAGAATCAAATCATCAATAAAATATATGTCTTTAATCAGTAAAATCCCAAATAGTTCTGAAATCACAACCATTGTCCAGGAGTGTGACCAGTGTGGTAAAATAATATCAAATTAAACTGGTAAAGGTTAGTCAAAGTCAAAGTCAGCTTTATTGTCGCTTCTCGTAATGTGCAATACATACAGAGAGTGCAATTTTGTTTTGTTTATTCACCCTCATTGAACATACACTGTACAAGTGTGAGAGATGTAGCTACTAACCAATCATATGGACAGACCAATGACTGGGCTAGGTATATGTGATGTACTAACCAATCATATAGACAGACCAATGACTGGGCTAGGTATATGTGATGTACTAACCAATAACATAAAGGGACCAATGGGCTACTGTAGCTTATTGTTGTGCCATAGTCTACTACAAAATGTAAATGTAATACACTGTAGTGTGTAACACATACATGTTCAGACAAGCTTAATATTTGGTTATTTGTGATACTATGTATACATGCAATACAAAGTTATTACAGCATTTTATTTCAATGAATTAGGTCAGTCTTGTTACAGTAATAAAGCACTTGGAGCTGTTTCGCACAAGTAACGTACAGGTGTAGGAGTGTGCTAACCAATCAAATGCACAGAACAATGACGGGGCTACACTATACATTTTTCACGGGAAATTCACTGTATTATTTTACAGATTACTTAAGTTTTTCTACTTTAAGTGTAAATGCCATAAAAATACAGTAAATTATCTTTTATCAAAATATGAACCATTAAATAAAGGCTGTAATCTGTAAATGTATTTGAAAGTAAGTATTTGGCAACCGTTGCTGCCAGACATTTACAGTTTTTTTAAGTATTATTTTTTACAGTGTAGGTTAATGTGTGATGTACTAACCAGAGCCGTTGAAGATAGAGTTCGGACACTCCCATATGGTGTCATTGTTATCGTGGAATGCGGAAGTGGAGCGCCTCATGTGACGGTCGTAGTTCCAAGCTCTGCGAGCAGGACAAGTTTCCAGCTTTGAACGCGATTACTTTTCATTGTTTACGAGGCACTCTTGCTGGTAAGTTTACTTTACTTGACTTACCTTGTACCAGTGGCGGCTCGTGAATTCTTTACAGGGGGGGGGGAGGGGGGGGGGGGCGGAATTAATTAGTATCCCCCTCTATCTCTCCTTCTCTCTCTTTCTCTCTCTCACACACAGCGCGACGTGGAATCGATTCGTTACACAATCAGACCTAGTAGTATGTGTAGTATTATATACCAAGAATAACTTCAGTATGAGTACAGGGCTGTACACATATTTAGCATATTGTTAAACGAGCCAAGGCTAGCTATTAAACTATCGATATGAATCGAAAACGGGGGACCCTGATGTAAACAAGACAAACGTCCTTCTCTGGTCTGCATCCCCTTAACAAGAGAGACAGAGAGAGAGAGAGAGAGAGAGAGAGAGAGAGAGAGAGAGAGAGAGAGAGAGAGAGAGAGAGAGAGAGAGAGAGAGAGAGAGAGAGAGAGAGAGAGAGAGAGAGAGAGAGAGAGAGAGAGAGAGAGAGAGAGAGAGAGAGCGTTTGAGCGTTCTGATGTGCCATAGCAGCCCATAGTTTACCAGACCAGGATTTTGTCAATGTCAACACAGTTGGAACCTGGAAGCGATAAAAAGAAACAAATTGCCAATAAATGTGAAATTATCAACCTCTGTGGTCAAGCCTCCTCAATATACCCTTTCCTCACTAATGGAACTGGTATCGCGGAATCACGTTAGTTAGTTAGTTTAGCATTAGCTGAGTGGCTAACAGCGGCTAACGTTAGCTGAGTGGCTAAGAGAGAGAGAGAGAGAGAGAGAGAGAGAGAGAGAGAGAGAGAGAGAGAGAGAGAGAGAGAGAGAGAGAGAGAGAGAGAGAGAGAGAGAGAGAGAGAGAGAGAGAGAGAGAGAGAGAGAATTAACTTACTTTGTTTAATTGAAACGTGGTCCAGCCAGAGGGCTTGATAAAGTGTATGTCCACTGACTGTCCCCCAGACTGTTGTCGATGTATATCCACTTGACCACTGCCCACTGTCCAGACTCGAGACTGCATCACAACACACAGCATCGAACATTGTGCAAACTACCTGGCGTTCTATCGTCCAATTCTAAGCAAAACCGAGAAATGCGGCTACGCAAAAGTACTGTCATCGCCGCGTCGGCCAATCAGAGAGCGTCTCCGAGAAATGCGGCTATGGAAAATACTGGCGCTGCTTGCTTAAATGATAATAGATCGCTTGGAAAAGCGCCCGACTTCCATCATAATACATCATATATATATATATTTTTTTATTGGTCTTTTTCCCCCTCCATTTTCCTCAGATTTTCTCCCATCCCAATGTTAGTCGTATGCCAATTCCCAGTCCCTTCCTGATCGCTGCGCACTTACCCCCCACAGTCAGATCATCTGGGAGAGTGGAGGCTACCACGTGCTTCCTCCGACACACGTCCAGCCAATCACCGCTTCTTTTCACCTGGCAGCGCGGATTCTCATTGAGAGGGCGTAGCGTGTGGGAGGACCACACTATCCCCCTCACGTCCAATCCGCGCTTAGCAGGCGCCCCGACCGAACTGTAGGAGTCGCTGTTTACAACGACCCGGACCCACCCCGCCAGCTTCTCCCACCCTCTGATACAGCCAATTGTATCAGTGCAGACGGCCAGCCAAGCTGGTGACAACCCCGGAGCTGTGAGCTGGATTCGAACAGGCGAATCGAGCTCACAGCTCCGGGGCTGGTGACGAACGCAATCTCCGCTCGGCCACCTAACCGCCATATAATACATCATATTTCAACGCACAGCGCGTTACGCACTGATTGGCTGCGACGGATACAGCGATGAAACCAGTGCACGGCGTGCACGCCCACTGTAAGCGATATTGCGTCTAGCCCGAGAGAAATGCGGCCGAGAGAAATGCGGGCGACGGAACGTATTCTCTATAAGACAGTCACTTCCTGTTCATGGAAACAATTATTTATATTTGATATATTAACATTATATTGTGCATTGTAAACACAAACATACTTAAAATGAGTAAATATTATTCATTTTAAACATGTTTATATTATTTATAGGGCTATAAAACAAATTCTTATTCTCCTCTCTTTTAACCAGGGTTAACCAGGGGGGGCGGCGCCCGAGCGCCCCTAGTGGCGAGCCGCCACTGCTTTGTACATTTTAACGCATTAGCAGACCACTCATGGATTTAGTCAATATTGGTATTTTATGTAGCAAGCTTTAGTTAATGTTTATCGTAAGTTAATAGCTTGTTAGATTCTAAATGCAGTTAGATAACGTTACCATACTGACTGACGTTGGCCTAACGTTATATTTATCAAATTATTTGCAGTTATTGGTGTTGTTAGTTTATCTTTGTTTATTAGATTTATTGTTAAAGTGAGCAACACGAGATAGACTGGTCTTCATATAAGGTACAGTAAGGTTATAATATATAGACAATAACACATGACACTAGATAGACTGGTCTTCATATAAGATACAGTAAGGTTATAATATATAGACAATAACACATGACACTAGATAGACTGGTCTTCATATAAGGTACAGTAAGGTTCTAATATAGAGACAATAACACATGACACTAGATAGACTGGTCTTCATATAAGGTACAGTAAGGTTACATAATATAATATATTATATAATATATAGACAATAACACAGTGGATACAGACCTGTCTGGCTCTCCTCTTGTGGTCTTGACTCTAATGAGAGACGTGTCCCAGTCATTTGGAGTTGTGAGGTTGATTATTATTAGTAGTAATGTAGTTTGTATATTATTAATAGATATGTAGTGTAGGATAATAATAGTATTGACCTCCTAGACCCTAATCAGTCAGGCTTCAGGACTGGTCACTCCACAGAGACAGCCCTCATTGCGGTCACAGAGGCACTTCACTTAGCAAAAGCGAAAGGCCTCTCCTCTGTCCTGATTCTCCTAGATCTATCTGCAGCCTTCGACACAGTCAACCACCAGATCCTCCTTGCGGCCCTCGCAGGAATGGGAGTGGCTGGCTCTGCGCTGACATGGCTGTCATCATACCTCAATGACCGCTCCTACCAAGTGTCATGGAGAGGGACCCTGTCGGCCACCCGCCCCCTGCGGACGGGTGTCCCCCAGGGCTCGGTTTTAGGACCCCTTCTCTTCTCCCTCTACACTAAATCACTGGGTAACATTATCACGTCTCATGGCTTCTCCTACCATTGTTATGCCGACGATACTCAACTCTTCCTCTCCTTCCCTCCCTCAGATATCCACGTCTCTGTGCGGATCTCGGCCTGTCTGTCCGACATCTCAGCCTGGATGACGTCCAACCACCTCAAACTGAACCTAAGCAAAACAGAATTGCTCCACCTGCCGGCCAAATCCTCCCCCCTAACCGACCTTTCAATCACAGTCGAGAATGCAGCTGTGACTGCGTCCCCGACCGCCAAGAACCTTGGTGTTGTCCTCGACGACCAGTTGAACTTCTCTGCTCACATCGCAGCGACGACCAGAACCTGCCGATTCCTCCTGAGCAACGTCAGAAGGATACGCCCCTTCCTGACAAAAGAAGCCACCCAACTCCTCGTCCAATCAACAGTCATCTCCCGCCTCGACTACTGCAATGCACTGCTCGCTGGCCTCCCGGCCACTGCCACTAAGCCTCTTCAACTCATTCAGAACGCAGCGGCCCGCCTGATCTCAAACCTACCGAAGTCGGCCCATGTCACCCCACTTCTTAGGGACCTGCACTGGCTCCCCATTGCTGCACGAATCCGCTTCAAGGCCCTCGACCTAGCATACCGTGCGGCAAAGGGAACCGCTCCCGCCTACCTCCGGTCAATGGTCTCTAACTACACACCCTCAAGACCCCTACGCTCTGCATCTTCTGGCCGCCTCAGACCTACTCCTATCCAAGCTCCGGGAGGGTCATCAAAGAGAAGTCGCCTATTCTCAGTCCTTGCCCCACAATGGTGGAATGAACTACCCACCCCAGTTAGGACAGCCGAATCACGTCCAATCTTTCGCCGTCGACTAAAGACGCACTTCTTCAACCATTATCTGAATTAAAAAAAAAAAAAAAAAAAAAAAAAAAACCCTAACTAACCGTACTGTCATGCACTTGTCCTAATAAACTAACCTACACTGTAGCACTCAACACTTTGATGAACATTGTTGCTCAGCTGATAGAGTTGTGCCCTTCCTGATGGCTTGTCGTACAGAACTTGTAAGTCGCTTTGGATAAAAGCGTCAGCTAAATGACTAAATGTAAATGTAAATGTATTCAAATAGGAATAGAGTCAAATGACTTGCTCACTCAGAGGGTCCAGTTAATAAGATTTATTAACCAGATCAATCAAATCATTACAACAATAGAGAATATGGCTGGAGATCTTACCCAAACAGACCAGCTCCGTCAGTCAGGTAAAAAGATCCCGCTCCCCAATTGGGGGAGCAGTTAAGTACCAGGTGAACAATGGGGGGGGGGGGGGGGGTGAGAGGGGAGGAAGGGAGGGGGCGTAGTTTATACATAGGTTAAGAGCTATTGGCAATATATATATTCCACAGTTGGGTCCTTTTCTCTTATATAATGTGACTGGGACAAGTATAGAAATCATTGGCTTGTTGGTTCTCAGATACATGACTGGAATAGGACTTAATAAAACATATGACCATCAGATCAATGAATGAAGGTAAACATACAATGAGTTATAAAATAGTAAATATGTGATAAAATAGTAAACATGAGATAAAATAGTAAACATGAGATAAAATAGTAAACATGAGATAAAATAGTAAACATGAGATAAAATAGTAAAATTATAAACTTGTTGTGACCTATTTTGGTCATAGGGTCAATGAATGACACAATTTAAAGGAATGAAAAGAAATATAAAATGAATTATAAAATAGTAAACACATGAGATAAAATAGTAATGAATGACACAATTTAAAGGAATGAAAAGAAATATAAAATGAATTAACAAATGAGATAATTTGGTGAAATATAAAATAATTTAGTATATACACTATCAAATGGGCGGTTTTCCAAATTTTGACTTGGTTTAGAGGTTCTGCATTGTGGATTCTAGTGCGTATCTGTGGAAGTATGGTGCAAGGGGGTTGGTGGGTTCGTTTTGCATTTCTTCTCTCATGGTCATGGCGATCATCATGGTTATCGGGGAGGTTTGGCTTGTGCAGAGTAATTTTGTGATGTATCCAATTCCGAGTTTTATAGCATGCACACACACTACTAGGGTAACAAATATTATTATTGCATACATAATGTACCGAACTACCACTGCTCCTATTGTACCAAGTTTCTCAGTCATCCAATCAGACATGGTATACGTTGGGGGGATGTGTGCGGCTCTGGAGATGTTGTGCAGGTGTTCAATGATGCTTGGTATAGTCATGTTGTCGTTTGCAGGTATGTAGACACAGCATTCTTGACCGATTAGTTTACATGTTCCTCCAGTACTAGATAGCAAGAAGTCCAGAGCTGCTCTGTTCTGCAATGTCATCAATCTAACTGATGCCAGTTTGTTGCTGACGAGTGACAGTCCTTCAGCATCTGTGTTGGCTAAGTCTTCTATCAGTGTGGATAGGTCGGCGATTTGATCTAGGGCGGACATCACACCATAGGAGAGGATTAGTGCTCTGAAAAAATCACATGTATTGCAGGCACGGTCATGTGTGTGGAAGTAATTTGCGTGGCGTGTCTTTCTAGTCAGTGGGTGTTGTGGTAGGGTCGATGTCACTCTCATGGCTGGTAATAAATATCCTAATGCACATGTGCCTTTCCATCCGGGTGGAAGGGACGGGTAAGCTTTTGCGCCACAGATCCAGTAGGTTCCAGGCGGGGCTGGTGTTGTTGTTCGTTGTGTGCTTTGGGGGGTGGTGGGGGGCTCTTTGGTCGTAGGCCTCAGTGGCGTCTTTACAGGGTAGATGTTGTCCCAGGGTGGTGTTAATCTTTGTTGGCGGATGGGGTAGATATTGTCTCGGGTCCGGGGGGATATCGTTCTTCGTTTGCTGGTCACCTGGGGCACTTCACAATGTTCCAACACCCCGACATTCTTTCCCCAACCCTTTTGAGACACACAATCTGTAAACTTCACTGGGGTAATAGAAACTGGTATTCCATTAGTATCATGACTTTGTCGAGTCCGCATGTTTGATTTTGTGCAGCCTTCAGCTGTCCCTGTGGACTTGTTTAGAGAGGCTTTGTGGCAGTCTGTTAGCGGGAGGCCCATTAAAGGAAGTCCATCTTCGGTAGAATGGGGTATTAAGCCGCATACATAGCAATTTGATTGGTTAGCAAAATGTGCGACTGCTTGGCTTAGCTTTAAATATAGGTTGTTGCGGTGACTGTTAACATATATTTTGGTGCGTTCAACTGCTTTCCTTACCGCCCTTAAACCCATTGGTCCATGATTGAGGTTCGTCCAGTGTCGCCCACACAATGCATCCCGCTATGCCGCATGCGATGATTAAGCAGTTCCAGTTGGTGGTCATTTTTCCTATTGTTACTGGTCTCATGGTAGATTTGCCCTTTTGCAGTGGGATGCGTGGATCCAGGATGGTTTTCCGTCGCACTTTACTGCCGTGTCCGTTATAGCAACACCTGAAATGGACCAGACCATCCAGGGTTTAGTTTACTTTTTCTTTTGAACACCATTATATACACATAGTCACCTGGGTTCAATCCATGACATGGTGTTGTTGGTGGTTGTGGTTGTGCCTGCCTCACTAAGGGGTGGAGTCTCTTCATCTGGGCACACAAAGCTTTGTAATAGTTAATGGCAATTTCGTCTGCTAGCAATAACTGGACTTGTGATAGCGGGGGAAGCATTGTGGTCGGGGCCGACATTGGACGTCCAAATAATATCTTGTGAGGCGACAATCCTGTTCCTCTGTTTGGCATTGATCTCATTTGCATTAACACTAAGGGGAGGGTGTCGGGCCATTTAAGGCCTGTCTCTGTGCATGTCTTAGCTAGACGGTTCTTGATGGTTGAGTTTTGTCTTTCTACCGCACCTGCACTTTCAGGATGGTAGGGTGTGTGCAGGTGTATTTTCATGCCTAATGCGGTAGATAAGTTGTTTATCAGTTGTGCCGTAAAGTGAGTACCTCTGTCTGAATTTATGGAGTGTGGACACCCGAATCTTGGGATTATTTCTCTGACTAATACCTTATCTTGCTATGCTCGCTCATGCCTGTATTTTTTATGTCCGTTCTATTTTATAATTTTTTGACTATTTTTAAACTGAATAATTTTAAACTATTTTTACTATTTGTGTTACTGAAAACTGTAAGCGGAGAGCCTATTGGGATGCTAGATCCTAATGTGAAACACTGTGATTCTACCTGTCTATCTTTTTATGCTCGCTTATGCCTGTATTTTTTGCTGTTGTGAAGCACTTTGAACTGCAACCTCTGTATGAAAAGTGCTATACAAATAAAGTTATTATTATTATTATTATTAGCTACTGCTTGAGCGTCATTGCGTCTGCATGGGAAGACTTTGACCCATTTAGAGAACATATCTACTAAGACTAGGGCGTACTGGTATCCCATGCTTTTTTCTAATTGGATGAAATCCATTTGGATGTTAACAAATGGTCCCCATGGTGGTGGGTGGGCGCCACGTTTAGTCTTTATAGCTTTACCTATATTGTGTTGATTGCATACAACACATCTTGAGCAGTATTGGTGAGCTAAACTGGTGATGCCTGGCGCGTGCCACTGTGAAGTGATACTGCCCACCATTGCGAACTTTGACACGTGGCTAAGTCCATGTGCTAATCTTACTAACAGGGGAAGGAGTTGTTTTGGAGCTACAACTCTTCCGTCAGCATGTTTCCAAATGCCGTCTGGCATTTTGGAACAGCCTGCTGACCTCCATACTGGCCACTCAGATGTCGCCTCTGCCTGTAATGAAACGACATCATCAAAAGTGGGAGTATTATCATTGGCGATTGTGATAGCCATTTGTTTTACCAACAGGGAAGGGACGGTCGCTGCCCTTTTGGCACAGAGATCCACTCTGGCGTTTCCCTTTGCAACCAGAGAAGGAGAAGAAGAATGTGCAACACATTTTACAACAGCCAATAGCTTAGGAAGTAAACACGCCTCTTAGTTAGGGAATTTTAGCAAGATGTTTGGACCATCTGTGAAAAAATGTATTACCAATAGCTTTCTTCACCAAAGTGTTCCTATAGGTGTCTACTAACACCTCTCAATTTATTCAAACCCAAATCCTCTGGGAAAATTCTGGAGAGCCAATCAAAGTTAAGGAGCCCAGGGGGCTAGGGCGAAAGAAATTAAAATCAAATATTAACGTGTGGGGTGACTAACTAGGGGTTTTCAGGGGTGCTGAATCTATTCCAACCATTAGTTTTGAGTAAATTTGGCTCCCTGGCCATAAAATATTGGTATACCCAGAGGGCTTGGGTGAAAAATATGAAAAATCAAATATTAACTTGTGGGGTGTCTAACAAGTGTTTTTCAGGGCTGAATCTATTCCAACCATTTGTTTTTTAGTAAAAAACTATTTTTTGTCCATAAGAACATATATTTTTACTTTATTCCAAGATAAATGTAACGTTACATAGAATGGAATGGTATAGAAATGTGAATTATTGATACATGGTTTCAGTTTTTTTTTACTAAGCCAACTCCCCATCTTCCTCACTCCTTTTCTCGTCTGTCTGGTTGTTATGGCACTCTCCTTTACACTTGCCACAAGCAGATATGCACTTGACCCCCTGTTTTTTACAGCAGCACCTGCGTGTACTGCAGTCTCCCTCACAGTGGCAGCTGATGAATTTCAGGAGATAGTCTGGGGCAATGGGGTCTGTGGTAGGGACTGGTGCATAGCCTTCTTCTCCCAGTTTCCAGCCATAGTCCAGAACATCCAGTGATGGACTTTGTAGTAGAAGCCAGTCTCTGGTTTGGAGATATGCCCGGAGAGAATGTTGTGCTGCTGCTGCTGTAGTCGGGGGGGGGGCAGTTTCTCAGGGCTGATTTTCCCTGCTGCAGCCCGCTTGCTGAACATTTCAAATCTCAAGTCCCCCAAACCTTTGGGTGGTTTCCCATGGAACATGAGTTTGAATATTTCACAGCCGGCTGTGATGATGGTATCTTTCTGGGCTTGGATGTCAAGAAAAACTTCCATGGCCTTCTCAGCTTGGTCCGTCTTGCAGAGTGTGCGTAGGAAAGTTGGTTTGCTAAAGCCAGAAATTGCAAACACGGTATCGCAGCCTGAGAAGCTGTGTAGAAAGAGCAGATATTTCCTGTATTTCTCTGGGAGGGCCTCTTGTATCTTTCCAACATCGTAAGACACATTGTTTGCTGTTGTGAAGAAGACTGAGTGGTCTGCATCATGATGAATGAGCATAACCAGGATGTCCGTATCCTCAGCTCTCCCCTCAACAGCGGACTCTCTTGCCTCATAGAGCTGCCTGGACGATAGAAGTGTCTGCATCATCAAAGCATTGATGTACACGGATTCCATTACTACTGAATGTCTCAGCTAGAAGCAGGATAAGCTGGGCCTTGTTGTTCTTGTTGTCAAGGAACTTTTTGTACGTCTGAGATGATCATGGTCCTTGGTCGAGTTGTCATATCCGTCAAAAACCACAGTGATCCGGAGGTGCTGGCTTCCCATGGCCTTCACAAACCCGAGGTAGCTCTCAGCGATGTCCTTCCAGGTGAGGTTAACCTCCCACTTGACATTGTGCAGGAGCCACCCACCATCAATCACAAGGCTCGTGCATGGGGTTTGCCCAATGGGTTCCACAAATGTCTTTAGGAACTTTGCTAGAGCAGCCTTATCTGGCGTTCGCATCTTCTGGTTTTTGTCAAAAAAAGACATCGGTGTTGGCGTCAACTCAAATAGCAGAGCTTCTTTGGTCTTGACTTCACGCTCACTGATGATGATGAGGCGGTTGAAGAGATTGAGTGAGTCAATAACCAGCTTCTCCCCACTGACTTTGGGTCCAGATCTGAGGGTTGCTAATGATTTGACTTAGTACTTTGTTTGCATTGTATCATTAACAGTTTTCCCATCCATCTTGGCCTGTATGGTTCTGCCAATCTCCTCTGCCTGATCCGCATTTACTGGGTCTCCGAGAGAGCTGCTAAACCCTGTAGAGAAGGACACCAGGGTCTTCCTGTCCCGTGTGTTATCGACAGTGTTGTGCTAGTTACTGAAAAATAGTAACTCAGTTACTTTACTAGTTACTTCATTTCAAAGTAACTTCGTTACTGTACTAGTTACTTACACCCAAAAGTAATGAGTTACTGTGAAAAGTAACTATTTAGTTATTTAAAAAAAAAAAAAAAAAAAATTGCTCAAGTCCCATGCCCCATATACTCAAAATCGGTTGATCAACTTGACAGTTTCCATTCACATCACCGAACTCTGCTAAGCAATGTGGTCTAGAGCGTTTCATTATATATTCCCTCCCCGCTGTATGTATATTTCTCTCCCACCCACCCACCCCCTCCTAATGTACAGTCCCCTCCCCATCATATGTATATACTCTGTCAGGATCTAGGGGTAACAGTACTGTATATTTGAATACCGCTTATGTCACAAATGTATCAGTACTAAATACCTATATGTCCCTATGCCATAAATGTCATGTATGTTGTGTATGTCATAAATGTCTATATGAATTGAAAATGGGGGACCCTGATGGAAACAAGACAAACGTCTTTCTCAGGTCTGCATCCCCTTAACAATTGTATGTATTGAGCCGTACTGTATTGTACCCATTCTGCAATCTGTTAAATAAAGTTTTCATTCATTCATTCATTCATCCATTCATTAATTCATTCATAACCATCTTGCAGCGTTGTTATCAAAGCATTGCAACGTTAGAATAGTTAGGATATCAATTGTGCATGAAAGGACTATATTTATATTGTTTGATTAGTATTATGAGATTCCCTGGAAGATTTCGTACAGTCAAAATCCGTTGATCTTGAGTTTCAGTGAACACATTGCACTCACCGTCACCAGTGGTGGTCGAGATGTAACGTTAGTCCAGTTGACTCCAGCAGCCCTTCAAACATGTTCTTTATCTCGTTTCCATGTTGTATATTAATTATCTCTCCAAGTAGTTGCTAAATGGTTTGTTAGTTCGTTATTATTACTGCGTTCTTATTATGTAGATTCATAGCGAGCGTCCTCTTGTTGTTTACTGTAGAGAGCGCCTATTTCTTTCAGAACGTCAGTGGCCAATCAGAAGTGCGAAACCAGAATGAGGCTACGGAAAGAAATAATAATAATAATAATACTTCGTTTTATATAGCGCCTTTCAGTCTACAGTAAACAAAACAAACGCAGGCGAAATAAGGACGCTCGCTATGAATCTACATAAAAAGAACGCAGTAACGAACTAACAAACCATTCAGTAACGTAAGTAGCGTTACTGAATTTCAAAAGTAATGCGTTAGAGTACTAGTTGCGGCAAAAAGTAACTTCGTTTCTGTAACGCGTTACTTTGTAACGCGTTAGTCCCAACACTGGTTATCGAAGGGGTTTACTACTTCCAACCATCCAACTATGGTGGAGCTGCTAGCACTTTGACTACTTGACCCAGACAATACGCTGCGTCTGTTCAACATGTCTGGATGTTGGTCTTGCTCATCTTGCCCTAAAGAATAGAATTTGTTAAACGTTTTTATTAAATTGAGATGTCACTCACAACATAGAATATGATTGAAAACTGCAAGTGCTTTCATCACAATGAAAAATAAAACAAACGTACGATTTCCAGTGGATTTACTTCTTGCACCATTGTATAGCTCATTTCTGCATTTTAAATGGCGTCTAAGCTTGGGATCATCTCCGTTTTTCCAGTCTTCATGTAGTCTTCTGATTAATGCTTCATCGTCCACACTCTCAGAATAAGACTAAATCTGTGCGTAGCCTTTTTGGGTGACTTTTGAGAGCTTTTTAATCCCAGTCTCAGGACTACCACAGATGAAGCACCTTAAGCAACAAGCTACAGAATCCTCTTCCATGTTGTAGTCTACTAAAAGACAAGTGTCATGATTCGTGTCAAAACATACAGAACTGGTCCACACAGCAAGACTTATTGATGGAGTGAGTGAACTACAAGATTATCTTCACTGAAAAAGTAGATCACCACACAAAGTCCAGCTGATCTTATAACCACTCTGATGCTAGCTATCTATCTAATGTTAGCTGTAAGCAAACTTTAGCTAGGTGAATGGTTGTTTATTGTTAGCAATAAACTAGAGACAATTGATAAAGTGCTACATTTACAGTTATCAAACCTTTTGCCAGCAGAGGAAAACCAATTACTCTCCCAAAGAGTAGTTAAACGATCATACCTTAAAATCGTTTTTGTTGTGCAGAGATATTTGCCATGATGCAGCACTCCTGCTCCTTCCCCACATGCAGACAGTGTATCCTACTGAGCATGTGCACAGTAGGTGAACACTTATTCGTTTTTTGCAATATTTTCATATTTTATTTTCCAGAATAGAATCAAATCAACAACACCTCAGTCCCATACCGTTGATTATACCCTTTTTGCTGTACATTATAGCTTAAAATATATTATACTATATATATAATATACCAATATTTTATGGCCAGGGAGCCATTCTTACTCAAAACTAATGGTTGGAATAGATTCAGCACCCCTGAAAACCCCTAGTTAGTCACCCCACACGTTAATATTTGATTTTAATTTTTTTCATATTTTTCGCCCAAGCCCCCTGGGCTCCTTAACTTTGATTGGCTCTCCAGAATTTTCCCCGAGGATTTGGGTTTGAATAAATTGAGAGGTGTTAGTAGACACCTATAGGAACACTTTGGTGAAGAAAGCTATTGGTAATACATTTTTTCACAGATGGTCCAAACATCTTGCTAAAATTCCCTAACTATCTAGTAGGTTAGTGACTAATACAGCATGTTTTATGGGAATGCCTGATGTCTTAATGAACCCTCTGTGTTTCCATATTAATCCCACATTGTGCACTACATTGAACGCATAACTTGAGTCGGTGAAAATTGTAGCAGACTTACCCCTGGCCAACACGCACGCTCTCGTCAAAGCGAAGATCTCAGCTGCCTGTGTTGAACAATTATTAGGTAGTTTTGCACTTTAAATCATCACATGGTCATCAACAACAGCGTATCCAGCATTCAAATCACATCCATTAGTGTGTCTTGACGCGCTACCGTCAACATAATATACTAGATCACTGTTAACTAGTGGTGTTTGTTGTAAGTCGGCTCTGGGTGAGGTGACAGCTGAGATTGTATCTATACAGTTATGTGACATTTCGTTATCCTCATATAGGGGAACAAAATTCGCTGGGTTTATTGGCGGTGCCCTTTTTTTATTGTCAAGCTTGGGTTTGCCAATAGGATAGCTGTGTATGTAGTGTGTCTGGATGCTGATAAGTGTTGTGTAGCTGCGATTTGTAAAATAATACACACAGAATGTGGGACGTAGACTGTTACTAGATATTCTAGAGTAATGTTGGCGCTTCTCGATATGCAGAACGCGGCTGCAGCAACTGATCGTAGACACGGAGCATACCCCAAGACTACACTATCAAGTCTTTGTGAATAGTAGGCTATTGGTCTCATCTTGTCGCAATGTCTCTGGGCTAGGATCCCTGTCGCATAGCCTTCTCTTTCTGTGGCAAAAAGTGAGAATTCCATACTGTAGTCTGGCATGCCAAGGCCGGGCGCTGTGGTTAAAGCTTCTTTCATTGCTTGGAACGCAAGTTGTAGTGTCGGAGTCCATGTGATCTGTTTGGGTTGGTCAGATAACATTAGTGCACGAAGAGGCTGGTCTAGCGCGGCGTAGTTGAACAGGTGTTGGCGACAAAAATTAGCTGCTCCCAAAAATGATAGCATTTCTGTCTTTGATTTTGGATTGGGGCAGTTTTGCAGAGCTTGTATTCGGGTGTGGGATATTACCCGTTTCGAACCGTCGAGTGTGTGTCCCAGGTATTTTACTCTGGTTTTGCAAAACTGTAGTTTTGGCAATGACGCTTTGTGTCCTATGTGTGCAAGGGCGGTCAGTAGTATGACAGAGTCTGTGTGGCATGTTGCTTCACTTGGGGATGACAATAATAGGTCATCTATGAACATTAACAGTGTACTTCCGCCAAGGAACTGTATATCTTTTAGGTTGTGGTGCAAAGCTTGACTATACAACGTTCCTGATTCTGTGTATCCTTGCGGTGCTGTTGTCCACGTCAGTTGTTTACCATTAAACTCGAAAGCGAAAAGATATTGTGAGTCGGCATGGATTGGGAAACTAAAATATGCACTGGATAAATCCACGACGGTGTAATGTGTTGTTGTTGCGGGGATTAATGCCATTACTGTAGATGAATCAGAAACCAATGGGGTGATGGGGATCACACATTGATTTATGGCTCTCAAGTCTTATAATGGGGCAAATTGGTGTGTTGCAAGGGCTTTCGCAGTGTTTTAAAATACCTTGTGATAGCAGTGATAATATTACTGGTGTTATTCCCTCGATGGCTTCCTGTTTCAATGGATACTGCTTTAGTTTGGGAGGGGTACAATCTGGTTTCAGTGTGACTTTGTGGGGGACTGCAGATGTCATTAGCCCGACCTCAGTGGAGTGCGACGCCCACAGTTTATGAGGTACCTTAGACAATGAAGTTTCAGGAAGGAAAACAGCGTGTGGGGGCTCTGGTATGCATATCAATGGCCCTTCAATCATGAATGGGGGTATGGCTATTATGTATCCATCTTTCAATCTAGTTAAATTCCACCCATTTTTCATCTTAACAGGGTGGGAGGTGGCCGTTCTTTTGTGTGTCTGTAGTCTTATCATCATGGGGGACAAGTCTTGTTCCCCTTCAGCCGTGTTGAATGCTATTGGTATGTGGGGGATGTATTCAGAGTCATGAATTGCCACTCTTTGAACTTCTGACAAGATTACCGTGGCTGTAATGCCTTCATGGGAGATGTATATTTCTGAGAATGCTGGAAACGTTGTGGTCTTACCAATGGATGATTTTACCTTTTCTATATATTCTTTTGGGACGTCTGTATCCCATTTGGACGCTGTTACATGGTGTTCGGCCAGGAACTTCATCTGTAAACACCTCGCGTTCACTCCTGTGTCGGCTTCTGTTATTTCTTTCAATGCTGTGGAAACAAACTCAATGATAGGGTCATTAATCAATTCCCATCTGTATTCTATCACGTTTCCTACTCGTTGTGACATCATCTGTTGCATTTCAATTCTTTCTCCCTTCTCTGGTAGCTATAAAAAGACTCCATTCTGTGAGCAGTAAATGTTAGCGTTCATTTTACAAAGCAAATCTCGTCCACAAAGGTTAACTGCTGCTTTAGATGTTAATAACAAAGAGTGTTCAGTTGAAAAATAATCGCTAGTTGATTCTATTTTAACTGGTATAGACAAAGGGATTGTCTGAGGGATACCGCTTATCCCGACTGTTAATACAGACTGTCCCAATGGTAATGACATTGTACTCTCATCGATTGATGATTGTGTTGCCCCTGTGTCTAGCATGAAAGTAACTTCTTTGTTATTTATCATTAAGTTAATTTTGGGTTCCTCTTCGGGATTTGCTGTTAATGTTTGCATAACATTCTCCAGACAGATCTTTTTTCCCTGTTGGCACCTCTATGCGATATTCGTCGCCTCGTCTCCTTTGAACGGATCCGTCATTGTGTAATCTGCATATGGTGGGGTGCTAGGATGGGGTTTGTGGGGCCTGCGTGAGTCTCTTTGCATATAGTCCCCTTTGTTTCCATTCTTCCTATTCTCCTTTTGACAATAGGCCACCAAATGGCCCTTTTGTTGGCAAATATAACATGTTACATGGGGGCACTCCTGTACTCGGTGTCCTGGTTGATTGCAGTTGTAACATGTTGGAGGCCCGTATCGCGTACCCCCACCCCCACCCTTTTGGTTATTTCCCTGGGGGTAGTCATTTCTAGCTGGGTAACAGTGTATTGCTTCCTCTTCTACCACCTGTGGTCGAGATACAAAGACTCCGATGTCTTTGATGACACGTTTCTTTTCGTGATGCTGTCGCTCTATATTGATGGCTGCGTTCTTAACGTTTGCAATAGGAGAGCTCCCCCAATCTAACTGGACGGCTTTCAAATGTTTTCCAACGTGTGGTAGGAGGCCTTAACGAAATAGGATACCTGGATTGCGAGTCCCTCGTCTGCCGTTAATCCGCTGTTCGCGGCCCAAGCCGCTTTGAATTTACTGTAAAACGCATCGACTGTTTCAGACTCGTTTTGAACGCAAGCTGTGATATTTGACATGCATGCATTTCGCCTTGCCAAACCTTGTACCGCGGCTGCTATCGCAGTAATACACTGTTCCCTAGTGTTGTTTTCACTCCAGGCATCACTGCTTGGAATAGCCATTTGCGTTGAGACGCTGTGATATTTATTGCCTAGACACCCCAACATAAGCTGTTTTATGTCTCTTGGGGTCGGCTATAGCAATGGCATATTAAATCCAATTGTTCGATAAAACCCATGGGGTCTCTGTCGGGTTTGGGAAATTGTTCAACGAGTCCTTTTAATTCTGTCGGTGACCATGGTCGGTAAACTGTAGCGTTTACATTTTCGCCTAGTGGGACAATCCTCATAGGATATGTGCTGGTCGGTTTCTCGGATCTAGTGACCATTTGTGATGGTTCCGGTGGCGTTTTAACCTTTTGTATTCTGTTCGCTGGTGGTGATGGCGTTTGCACTGCTGGTGAACTGTCCTGTGTTGTAGCAGGTCTACTGTTCCTTGATGGTCCTGCATCTACAATTTCTCCCTCGTCTGGGTTCCTATCTAAAACCACACGTGCGCGTCTGTTAAACGTTACTCTTGTGGACACGTCATCGTCTGAATCGTCCTCTACCACGCACGTGGTCAGGCTTGGATATAGGCCTTTAAAAATTTTTATATTGGGCCTTTTGTTACTTTCTCTGTCTTTTCCGTTGTCAAGCGTTTCGGTTTGAGACTGAGTTATAATAATTCTTTCCGCCTCTTCTTTTAAACGTGTCAGATTTCTCAAATCAATTTCACATTGCCACAAAACCAATGCATGTTCGATACGACTTTGTTTTCTCACGGTAAACGACCTGGCACGTTCACGGAAACTTTCGCGTACGCCCCTAAGTTTCCCGTTATGAAAACAACCTAGGACTGGCCAGTTGTTTTTTGTCCATTTTGACCATAATCCCAAATATTTTACAGCTATAGGTCCATACTTTGTCAGCATGAAGTCGCACGGAGAGTTGCCGGTCCTAGTTGTTGGTTGGTATGACTGGTAAACAGTGAGGAGGAGGAGAGAGAGAGAGATATAGACAAACAGATAACAGATATAGACAAACAGAACAAATGCCCGGTTTTTAGTTATAACTAAATAATTGCATATAAGGTGGAGACCAGACACTCAATTTTATATAATTGGTATCTTAATTATAACTTCTTAACTGTAGCAATCTATATTGTTCTAGAGAACCAACTGGGCATTCATTCAAGTCAAAGTTACTTTGTCAGGGCTGATTCTAAGATATATGTATTTCAGTTGTATACTGGTATAACTAATTTAGATGTTGAATCATTATACATATTATCCCAATTACTTTATGTATCGTTGTCACTATGTAATTTATAGTGCCGTTATCATTACTTATCGTGAAACCGGAAGTGGAACCAAAACTACAATTCAAGTTTTCAAGTTTCAAGTTTCTTTAATAGTTGTCATACAGAAGTACAGAATACTTTCATACAAAATGCTTCTTACTGTTACGCTCCAGAGACTGTGCTAGACAAGATAGTATCAAATAACATAGTATAGCATGTAATTTAGAAGAAGAAAATGAGGTCACAGTGTTCGGTATAGACATATGTACAATGTTCTGAGTTACCATATAATATACAATACTATGCAGTGTACTAATGTACAGTACTATATAGTGCAAAGCAGAAATGGGATGAGGTACAATTTAGGTACAATTTACAGTAAGGTGTACGAGTTGTAGTGCAATCCTTCATCAATAAATATAAAGTGTGGGGAGTGGGTGCTACAGTGTGTTTGTTTAAAGTGGGTGTGTGCTATAAAGTGTGTGGAGTGGGTGCTACAGTGTGTTTGTTTAAAGTGAGTGTGTGCGTGTGGATGTGTGTGCTATGTGCGTTTGGTGGTTGTTGTTGTGTAGTGTTCATTGTTTGTTGAGCAGCCTGATGGCCTGGGGGTAGAAGCTTCTTCTGAGTCTTTCTGTGCTCGCCTTGAGACTCCGGTATCGCTTCCCTGACCGCAGCAGTTCAAAGAGGCAGTTGTTCGGGTGGCTGGAGTCCTTAATGATTCTCTTAGCCTTGCCCCTGCACCGCTTGTTGTAAATGTTCTGGAGGGTGGGGAGCCCCCCTCCAATTGTGCGTTCGGCTGAACGTGTCACTCTTTGTAGTCTGCTTCGGTCTTGTGCAGTGCTATTCCCAAACCAGGAGGTGATGTTGCCTGTCAGGATGCTCTCTATTGTACATGAGTAGAAGTTCTTAAGGATCTTCTGACTGACTTGGAACTTCCTTAGGCGCCTGAGGAAGTAGAGGCGTTGTCGTGCCTTCTTCACAACGTGAATGTGTGTGGTCCATGTCAAGTCCTCGGATATGTGGGCTCCGAGGTACTTAAAGCTGTTCACTCTCTCAACCGGTGCCCCGTCGATGCTGAGGGGGCTGTAGTCCTTGACCCCCGACCTCCTGAAGTCCACAATCATCTCCTTTGTTTTGCTGACGTTCAGGGAGAGGCTGTTTTCCTGGCACCATCCCGCCAGGACCTTGACCTCTTCCAAGTAGGCCCTCTCGTCGTTTGCAGAGATCAGGCCTACCAATACTGTGTCGTCAGCAAATTTGATGATTGTGTTGCTACTCCGCTGAGCCACACAGTTGTGTGTGTACAGGGAGTAGAGGAGGGGACTCAGAACACAGCCCTGGGGGGCCCCTATGTTGAGGGTGATGGATGAGGAGGTGCAGTTGCCTGCTCTCACCACCTGGGGTCTGCCCGTCAGGAAGTCCAAGACCCACTGGCAGAGGTCATAGTTCAAGCCCAGGTCCCTGAGCTTGGCTATGAGTTTGGAGGGGACTATGGTATTGAATGCCGAGCTGTAGTTGATGAATAGCATTCTCACATAGTTCCCCTTCCTCTTGTCCAGGTGTGATGCTGCTGTGTGCAGCACATGGGCTATGGCGTCCTCCGTGGACCTGTTGGGGCGGTATGCAAATTGCAGGGGGTCCAGGTTGATGGGGAGGGAGGAGCAGATGTAGCCCTTTACTAGCTTCTCAAAGCACTTCATGGCTATGGAGGTGAGAGCTACAGGGCGGTAGTCGTTGAGGCAAGCAGGCTTGGATTTTTTGGGTACAGGGATAATAGTGGACTTCTTCAGGCAGGTGGGGATGACAGCCTGTTCTAAGGACAGGTTAAATATGTCAGTGAATACCGGGGCCAGTTGGTCGGCACAGAATTTTAGGACGCGGCCGGGGATGCCGTCCGGTCCTGCTGCCTTCCTGATATTCACTTTTTTAAAGGTCCGCCTCACCTCATGCTCTGTTAGCCTGAACACTGAGTCTCCATCAGCAGCAGACCCCCCCCCCCCCCCCCCCCCCCCCATTGCCGTGGCTTGTGGGCTGGTGTTGTTATTATCAGCATCAAACCTCGCATAGAAGGTATTGAGGTCATTTGCTAAGGAGATGTCACTGTTCAGTTTGAGGGAGGTGCCTTTGTAGTCTGTCATCGTTTTGAGGCCCTGCCACATAGCTCTGGAGTCAGCCTGTTCAAACTGAAACCAAAGGTGACATGCGTGCCGGATATGCATGGGGCAGGAGATGATCTGGCAGCACAGTGTCTCAAGGTCTTCCCAGCCTGTACGGTGGCTGAGGCCATGAACGAATTGGAGGATGAGTGTGGGAATGTTGCTATGAGAGATGCTGTTGATTCATGTGACACCGTTCTAGTTGAAGAGGCTACAAGGCCTGGCTTAGGCTGCCAGCCTTCCCACAGTAGCTCTATTGTTCACGATGTTTCACTTGTGGGCAGGGATGGTCCCAGTATGTCAGTTGATGATTCTGACATTGATTCACGTGTCCACACTGACTCTCTGCCACGCACTAGGTGTGCTAGTCAACCTAGTTACCTATGTCCTGTACAGCAGGAGCCGCCTTCACGACCTGGTCTGATGAGTGGCAACCATTTTGATCAGGACAATGTTATTTTGTGTGACGCCATTTTGGATGGTATTCCAGACGGTTTTGTGACTGATGTATTGCCATGTTCCAGGGACAGTGGAGCTGTACCTGAGGCGGTGCATCCTACTCTGGATGTTCACGGTTTGCAGTATCCTGAACTGCCAGTGCCAGGTGGGATGGATATGGGCGCTGTGGTGGTATCAGAGATCTATGATTTTTGTTTTTCTGTGTTCTGTCCTGTTGAGCGCAGTGAGCTTAGCTCTCATATTGATTTTGGTTTGCAGTCTCTTTTTGACAGGTTGTATCGGTGGAGGGGCCTGTTGAAATGGAGCTCATATGTGATAAGGTCTTTGTTTGTCGATGGGGTCCTAAGCCTTACGCCTCAGTGGAGGATTAGCCTGCCCCACTCCAGCCATATACCGCAGTGGAGGAACCTTTTGTGAGGTCTCGCTTGCCCGATAGTCGGGACAGTGTTGTTTTTTGTTTTAAACAGCATTGGCGAATGTTCCACAGTGGGGAGCATTCGACAAGGTTGATGGTCGTGTTTGACAGGGGCCGGCCTGTTATTGCTGTTGTGGTAGTGGCCCTGACAATTAATGGGTCACAATATTTTTTGTTTACTGCTTTGATGTGTAATGGTTGCCTCCTGGGCAACCATTTTGGTGGGGGAGATGTTATGTACCATGAGCTTGATTACTCCTGTGTCACTGTGCATGCAGGTGATGGCTGCTAATTGGCTGATTGCTGCTAATTGGACCTGCCTGGCGGGCTTAAAGCCACTTCCTCAATCACACATGCAGGGTGACTGTTGCTAGAAGAGATTGTGGAAACAGAGTCTCTTCACTTTCCACCATTCTTGATCTTTAGTTTGAGCTAGTTATCATAATTAGAATAGTCTTTTGGTTTAAAACACAGACCAGATGTGTGCACTAATGTTGCTTCCCTTTGAGCCAGGGTCGTAACACTACCAACAACAGGAGTGGAAGATTGGACCTCTACCTGGACATATTATAGGCCTATAATAATAAAAAATGTGTGGAATGCAATTGCTTGCCTTGTATTTTTTCTACTGTTGACCAAACTTCTTTCTTGGCTTAATTGAGTAGTTTCTGGCATGATTGATATTTAGATTAGATTAGATTCAACTGTATTGTCATTTGCACAGACTACAAGTACTGAAACAACAAAAGACATTTAATCCAGTTTAGCATTGAACCAGAAGTGCAAAAGAAGCGGTGCAGTGCAGTGTAATTTTACTTGCATATTATGTATGATATATAAATAGAATAAACGGTAAAGGTAAGTATATGAATGTGCTAAGATATACAGTATGAACATTATTACCAGAATGAAGAGTATGAAAAGAGTAGTATGAATACGCTAAGATATACACAGTGTGAACAGCGTTTAAGTTAGTCATGGATGTATTATAAGAGCTTTTATAATACATCAATGGTTACAGTATGAAATGTAAATGCTAAGAAATGCAGAGTAAACAGCTTGAGGTATGATATTCACTGCATTTCCATATTCACTTTGTGCATGAATGTCTTATAGAATAGATAGCATTAAGATGTGTGTATTTATGACCATAGAAGCACAAGAAAAATATGAATGCATACATACTGTAAATGTTACAGTATGTAATGTTAGCCTATGCATTAATATTTTTTATAACTTATCCTAGGTTATGGGACAGTCCACAGAAAAACTGACTAATGCTGTCTCTCTGCCACTCCCCTGAAATGCTATTATATATATTGAATATAAAGTGTTGTCAACATATAACTGTAATGTGGGCTGATTAATACAATTATGCTTTAGTGTTTAACAACTGCCGTGATATGGCTAAGGTAAAAGAATAGTCATCAGTAGCTATAGTTCGAAATTGCCGTCATCGCCTAGTGATATAAAGTAATATAATGTAAATATTAAAGTAGCAGACATGTAAATGATATAATGCAACAGTGATCAATGCACATTGTGTTAATAAGTACCAAAAATGGCTGTAACAGTAGTAGTTCTGCCATTCTGTCCCGCTGAAATCAAGTCGACAGCGCTCAGTGCAAAAACAAAAAAAAGTGGAACTAAGGGAGCTACGTGAACCACGTGATCGTGTGACGGCGAGATCAAAGCGTGTCGCAACTCTATCTTCAACGGCTCTGGTACTAACCAATGAAACATACAGACCAATGACTCTGCTAGGTTAACCTCTTAAGCCCTAGCCATATTTTCTGAAAATTCTCCTAAAAGTACATACCCAAGTAAATGAAAGATTGCTCCACTTCTATTGTATCTGTTACTATGCTTGAGTAAATTGTAATGAACCAAAGGAGAATATCAATTAATATAATTTGTTTCCATCTTGACAGTGAATAACACCATGCTAACATTGACCAAATGTGAAAAGCCACTGACCTCTTTGAGCACCTTCTTGAGATCAAGTGTACTAAACATCTAAGCAAATGAACAAAGGGCAGATGATTTACAGGTTTTTTTGTAGATCCAGTACTGAATTTTGCCATACGGACACATGCAATTTGAAATATTGATATAGAATACCAGGCCAATAAATGACCATATTATGGTCAAGTCATACATCTATGGATCGGCCAAAATCGCCTCTTTCCAATGGCAGAGTTAAATCTGGATTTAGTACCACCAGGTGCACGTTACAGGCCAGAAAAGACTGTGAAAGAAATCTACTGTAGTTACTTTTTTATAATGTCCATAGCTCCTCCATTCTTTACCGGATTGCGACACCGTTTTTTTCTAGACGTTCACAGAAAGGCAAAGAAATAAGATACGTAGTATTTTATAAACAATGTTCAGGTTTGTTCACGATTTTCACATCAATATTTATTTTTCACATCAAGCGGCTGCAGCTTTGACTGCGGCTGGTGTGAGCTGGGTAGTGTAGTTTTATGAAATGTTGACGTCCATCGAAAGCCCTGGGTCTCCTCTTTCTTAGGACTACAACGATTTCATGACGGCGTCATGTCCTTGCGTATAAATCATCCGGTTTCCGATGAAATGCGTGGAGATTTTTACAATCTCATATTTCGCTAGTAACACTTAAAATCATTGCTAAACAAATGTAGTGCTAAATATACACACATTGACTGCTGTTTGATTAAGGGTTAGGGTCTTTACTCTTGGTTATATTTGAAAAATAAACACATCATCACTTAATACGGACTGTATTGACCAACAGCTATTTGTACATTTGCAGACTTGTAATTTGGACACAAACATATAACATTCACACACACACACACACACACACACACACACACACACACACACACACACACACACACACACACACACACACACACACACACACACACACACACACACACACACACACACACACACACACATGCACACACACACACACGCATGCACGCACGCACGCACGCACGCACACACACACACACACACACACACACACACACACACACACACACACACACACACACACACACACACACACACACACACACACACACACACACACACACACACGCACACACGCACACACACACATGGGAAGAGAGCAGTCCACTGGAAGGCTAAATTAGTGAGTGAGAATTTATCACCCCTGAATGTCAAGTAGAATATAGCCTGAAGGAAAAATAAAACTGTCTTTGAGAGACAGTGTATGTGTAAGTGTGTGTGTGTGTGTGTGTGTGTGTGTGTGTGTGTGTGCGTGCGTGCGTGCGTGCGTGCGTGCGTGCGTGCGTGCGTGCGTGCGTGCGTGCGTGCATGCGTGTGTGTGTGTGTGTGTGTGTGTGTGTGTGTGTGTGTGTGTGTGTGTGTGTGTGGTTGTGTGCATGCGTGTGTGCCTGTGTCCTAGAGCGGTAAAGTGCCCGCGGCTCTTAGTGTTTATGATTTGACATGTAATCAGCCAGGTTCATCTGATTTACATACATATAAAGTTTAAACGCCCTTTGGGCGATACAGACACTTGACTTACTTGGCTTTACATCTATTTTACCTCTCGCACACCAGGCCCTCTGCTTCCCTCACACCCTCCACCATGGTAGATGAGTGATGCAATGGGTAGGAAAGCAAACTGCAACATTAAATTAACTTAAATTCACCTTAACAGTATGTATTGTAGGCAACATTAATTGAAGCAGATACGGACCAGCTAGCTTCTCCCGGAGTTTTAAACTAAGCTAGTGGTCCGTATCCACTTCCATTAATTTGAGCTAAGCTAGGCTAACTGGCAGCCGGATATCTTTCTACTGAACGCACGGAGAGGAAATTGATATCCACCTTCTTTTTTTGTGTGACTCTGGAGAAGATGGTAAGAGCAGTGTTCCTTTAAACCACCAGGGGCCCCCAATTCACTCCTACATTTATTTCCACTCATCCTTTCCTTCATCCTCTCCCTTTATCTCTATTTCACACTCCTCTCCTTGTATCCCTCCCGCGCTATTTCTTTTTCCTAGCCGCATTTCTCGGAGACGCTGTCTGATTGGCCACTGACTGGCGCTCTCTGATTGGCCACTGACATGTTTGCCCAATCACGTGACGAGCTGCGTCTTTGCCCATTTCCGCGTCGAACAGCCTGCAAACTACCTGGCGTTCTATCGCCCTGCTCTAAGACAAACTCTAACCTTAACCAACTTCGAAAGAGTGCCTAAGCTTAACCGTCGAAATAACTTGCCGTCACGCTCTTAGACAAACTCTAACCTTAACCAACTTCGAAAGAGTGTCTAAGCTTAACCAGTGTAGAAACAGGCATCGGCCAATCAGAGAGCGTCTCAGAGAAATGCGGCTAGGAAAAAAAATAACGCATCCCTCCCTCCCCTACTTCCTGTCATCCTTCCTTCTCCTTCTGCCTGTTGTATTATCACTCCTCTAACCTTTCACACTTCTCCTCTCCGCCCTCATCCCTCCCTTCTCTTCCTTCCCTTCTCTCCTCTCTCCTTTATTCTGCCTCCTTGTTCCTTCTCCTACCCCCCCTGTCTCTCTGACAACAGCACATTGTGTGTTGAGTAGTGCAGAACCGAACAAAAAAACAGAAAACTCTTTTCTCTTTCTGTGTTTAATTTGTCCCAGGGGGCCACCGTACTTGTCATGCCTGGTTGCAACCAAACAGAAGCTGCTGGTAGGAGCCATCGGGGCCGCCTCATAAGACGACCCGGCTGTCAGTCAAATCGCTGACGGGATCTCATTGGAGAATTAGCGAGGCGCTCATTAGGGTGAGATTATTATGGTGTGTCGAAGTCTTGGGCTGCCGATTCATCGCCGTGACAACTGGTGGTGAGACACGCTCTGGTTGGCAAGGAGGGTAATGTTAGAAACACACAACAAACACCACACACATGCACACACACATGCACATAGATTTAAACACACACATAGTGTACCGATACACTCATGGTTACACACACATACACACATGTGTGCGCAGATATGTACACACACACAGATAAACAATCTAACACACAGGCAATTACACACAGATACATACTTACAAAAAACACACATATACATACATACATAAACACACACACACAACCACACTGAACTTGATGACCTGTGAAGAGATAATCACTGTTATTGTGTGTGTGTGTGTGTGTGTGTGTGTGTGTGTGTGTGTGTGTGTGTGTGTGTGTGTGTGTGTGTGTGTGTGTGTGTGTGTGTGTGTGTGTGTGTGTGTGTGTGTGTGTGTGTGTGTGTGTGTGTGTGTACATGCGTGCGTGCGTGCGTGTGTGTGTGGGCGAGGGAACGCATTACAGTGTCTTCTTCTGCAAATCAACCAATTCAATTAATGACAATTAAAACACTTGAGCTCATTCACACTTCACAGAAAGAGAGAGAGAGAGAGAGAGAGAGAGAGAGAGAGAGAGAGAGAGAGAGAGAGAGAGAGAGAGAGAGAGAGAGAGAGAGAGAGAGAGAGAGAGAGAGAGAGAGAATGAGTGGGAGAGCTAGAGAGAAGAAAGAGAGCTAGAGTAAAAAGTGAGACACCGAAAGATAAAGTCAAAGACAAGAGTCAGCAAGTGAAAAAAGACGAAAGAGAGAAAAAAGTGAGAGATGGAGAGAGATACAGAAACAGAAATAATAAGAGGGAGACAGAGGAAGTGTGGGGGTGAATGAGTGCTGAAAAGGCATAAAAAGGCTTCAATTAGCAGTATAATGAAAGGTGTTGTGATTGGTCCTTTTGACAACATTAACACCTCTCATGGCTTCATGTGTGAGACATAATTTCCTGCCAAAGGAAGACAGAGGGAAGGTGTGAAAAGCGATCACATAATAGTTCATAATTATCATCATCATCATCATCATCATCATCATCATCATCATCATCATCATCATCTAGCATGAAAAACATCTCACATCCTCTCTCTTTCTCTCTCTCGCTGTTTCTCTTTTTCTCTCTCACTCTCATATTCATATATGCGATGCACACACTCACACACTTGCGCACATACACACACACGCACAGACACACACTTACACCCACACACGCACACACACACACCGAAGTACATATACACCTTGGATGTGTGTCGTGAGAAGCTGATTGTCATAAAGAGTGATAATGGAGACGCAGGTGAGTGTTAATTTGACTGATCCAGGTGACTGTCACTGTGTGTCAGGATATTTAAACCATGTCATTATCATAACTCACACCTTTACATTGGCCTTATAGCTCTGACTGGCTGAGAGAGAAAGAGAGAGAGAGAGAGAGAGAGAGAGAGAGAGAGAGAGAGAGAGAGAGAGAGAGAGAGAGAGAGAGAGAGAGAGAGAGAGAGAGACACACACACACACACACACACAGACACACGCACAGAGGAATGGAAGTGAACACATTTTGATCTCAATTGAAGTACAGCGGACAGCTGACCAAGCGAATACTGACTCATAACGTTACCCCGTTTCCAACGTTAAGTCGAGTTCATTCATACTACACTAGTACACGTATGATCAATCCAATAATGAACACATATATATATCTTGTCATGTTAAACAAGTTACCATTCATTCATTCATCCATTATGCGTCACCTGCGGCGAAATTAAATGTTATAGTTCAACAACAACACGCTGTGTTGAGAGAGCGAGAGAGAGAGAGCGAGAGAGAGAGAGAGAGTGAGAGAGAGAGAGCGAGAGAGAGAGAGAGAGAGAGAGAGAGAGAGAGAGAGACTGCATTAACTCACTTCACTGCTCTAAGACAAACTCTAACCTTAACCAACTTTGAAAGAGTGCCTAAGCTTAACCGTCGAAAGAACTTGCCGTCATGCTCTAAGACAAACTCTAACCTTAACCACCTTTGAAGAGTAACTAAGCCTAACCAGTGTAGAAACTGACGTCGGCCAATCAGAGAGCGTCTCCGAGAAATGCGGCTACGGAAAGTATAGACACTGCTTGCTTAGATGATATAGATCGCTTGAAAACGCGCCCGGCTTCCATCATATTACATCATATTTCAACGCACAGTGCGTTACGTGCGTTGACCTATTTGATTGGCTGCGAGGAGCCGAGGATACAGCGATGAAACCAGTGCACACCCTGCTGTGCGCGATATGTCTCGCCCCGGCCTGAGAGGTAGTTACTAGTGACTTCCTGTGAATGAAAAACTATTATTTATATTTGATATATTAACATTATATTGTGCATTGGAAACACAAACATACTTAAAATGAGTAAATATTATTCATTTTAAACATGTTTATTTTATTTCTAGGGCTCTAAAAAAAATATATATATATATTTTCTTCTTCTTCTCTCTTTCAATCAGGGAGGGCGGCGCTCTAGCGCCCACTATCGGCCGGCCGCCACTGGTTGTGTTGTTGACCAGCGTTAGGAGTGAGAGGAACAGGAAGGTTGTGTTGTTGACCAGCGTTAGGAGTGAGAGGAACAGGAGGGTTGTGTTGTTGACCAGCGTTAGGAGTGAGAGGAAAAGGAGGGGTTTCCCTACTTGCCACTTTCCTTCCTTTCACCACATTTTTTCCTAACTGGTTTTCATTCTGTGATTGAACTGAACTGAACTGCGATTCATTCATAAGTGTGTGGGAATGAGTTGGCTGGAAGCGGGAACTGATCACCAATAGAAGTCACCTGGTGTTTAGGACGGGAGAACCTTGTGACACACAGACGTGAGACACAGGGACCAAATATAAAAAAAACTGAACTTACTATCATATCGACCACTCCATGGACCGAGAGACCGTGCTTGCCTAAGCTGTATACCTTGTGAGGCAGATTCTGGTAAACTAACTCCCCTTTGTTCTGCTTTGTCGCCTTTTCCTCTCTACTATACTTCATTGTCACGACTAGAGCTTGGATTGCAAAACTGAATACCCCTTGCCTTGCTCTATGTTGTAACACCAGCTACTGAACTCATCATACAAAACTTTCAAATCTGTAACTGATAGATTTAGAAAAAACTGTTTAGAAAAAGTGACCACCTCCGGTTTCGCCTCTTAACTCATTCACTGCCAACGATGAGTATACTCGTTATTGGGCGCCAAACGTTGAACGCCAACAACGAGTATAGGTCTACTCGTTATTTGATGGTTATTTCTTTTATTCGACATTTCTATTCATTACAGACACACAGACTCTGGGTTAACATGGGGAATTAGCCTGAGAATGTAAAAGTGCATTACCGGCCGCATCACGATAGACAGCGTTATGGAGCACCGTTTGTACCCTTGTATCTTCTTCTGTGGGATGGCCAAACGTCTCCGGTTTCATGTTTCCTTGTCGGGCGAGGGCAGCCATTCTCCAGATTCCATTGTAGCGCGTCAAATATTCCCGATCCATATGTTGTGGTGGATTATGCCGTGGTCCAAATGGACATTGGATGTACCAGATGGCGGTCAAACAATTGGAATATTATTCTTGGAATACTCCCGATCACAGGTAAGAATGATCTGACGTACATTTTTGCTTGATCCTGCAATGCTTTTACACCGATCGGGCTGATAACCATTTTTAGTGTTCAATACGAATGCCGTTACTGACGATCAAATAATCAGAAACGACCCCCCCCCCCCCTTTCATGCATTCATGATGGAACATAATACCTATGATATAGATTTGATTTCGGGATAATAGTGTATACAGGCAAGAAATGGCAACGTCTATAGTGGAATCGACGTATAGGGCTATAACTCAGCGTTTCATGAATTACCCTAGACCGCTCTAAAACCATACTTATATTCACCACGGTATAACACGGGAATGTATTGATGGAAAAATTTATTCTTTTTCACATATTGAACGATAGGTGATGTCAAATGGGCCATAGTATTGTATCCATATCTATAATATAGAATATAGTTATAGCTCTACAAACAAGGTGACTCAATCCTATATTTTAAGGGGAGACCACCCCCCTAGATAGGGAAAAAAATAATAAAGGATGAAATAATTTGCAAACATCTTAATTGTTTAGAATAGTCAAAAAAAGAAAGAAAATGTATTCAATTGGTCTATTCAAAATGGCCCCTTTTTGCATGTTACCCCAAACTTAAATTTGAAAAAATGGATGATATATAGATATTTTCTCATGGTTTTTCATGTTACTACATTAAATACTGAACTTTTTGCTAGAGGATTTTTTGATATGCCACCCGAACAGGGATTTATGACATTTTATGACCCCCTAGTCATAAAAAAAAAATAATTTGCATCCATTTTTTGTATAAAATCATCTAGCTAAAAGTTGTGGTATATGGATAGGAGGAAACGTGGCCAGTTTGGTGTGTGGAGGTACTAGACAAACTAGAGAAATAGAGATTTTTTGTTTTATGTGTAATACAAACTCATAAAATCTTGTTTTGAGAAAAATGCCTTTAAAGTTTTGTAGTGTCTGTAAATCAGGCTAGGTATGAAATATCAACAAACCATTTGGGACAAAGAAGCAGGATATAGATATGAGTAAAGGTGGAAAGTTTGGTGTGTGTAGATGCTAGGGAAATGGTACATGTCTACCTTTTGGGAAAACACCTTCAAAGTTCTGTATTGTAAAATGCCATAAACAAATGTTAAACCACTATTTACAAACACAACACCCAATCAAACCATTAGTAATAGACAACCTGAACACATGCCTGATAACTGAATAACATAATAACATAATAATAATGATGTAGTAGTAGTAACAGTTTAGTAACAAACAACACAACTGATTACTGTACCCCCTAATAGGCAAAACAAATATTTGAATAGATATCACTATGAAACTTTCCCAGTTTGTTATGTACATATAAACTAAGACAAAATATATTGCAAGTTTTCTGAATTTTATGTTTATATAATGCAAATAAGGCACTTCCCCATTCGATATGTGCACATTTAAGTCAAGTCAAGTCAAGTCAAGAGTTTTATTTGTCACGGCATACAAGTATACAATGAAATGCGGGTGGTCTTGCCCGCAACTATGTGCAATACAGTGGTACAACATATAATAGAATCCAATAAAAACAACATTGTGCAATAAACAGGTAACAGGTAACATGGTGTGACATCTCGGTATCTGTACATAGTTATTTACAGAGCATATAGGACATGCTAGGTAGCTTTGGTAGTGCAATACACTGTTATTGTTGTTATACTAATTTAAAGTGGCCTTTCCTTTTGGCCATAAGTGGGTGTGTGCGGCATGAGTGTGTGCCCGCTCATGTTAAAGTGTTAAAGTGGCTGCTAGTGTGTGAGCGTGCACAGTGTGCGTGTCGTGTGTGTGCTCATGTGTGCTTGTGTGTGGATAGTTCAGTGTTCTGTGGCACTCAATGTTCATTGTTCAAGGCTCTGATGGCCTGGGGGAAGAAGCTGAGCCTAAGCCTCTCTGTCCTAGTAGCTGGGGTTCGCAGGCGTCTGCCTGACCTCAGCAGCTGGAACAGGCTGTTATTGGGGTGGTGGGGGTCTTTCATTATTCTGCAGGCTCTGGATTTGCACCTCTTGTTGTATAGAACCTGCAGGGGAGGTAGTGCAATACCCGTGGTACGCTCGGCTGAGCGCACCACTCTCTGTAGGGCCTTCTTGTCCTGTGCCGTGCTGTTTCCATACCAGGCAGTGATGTTTCCGGTCAAGATGCTCTCTACAGCTCCTGAGTAGAAGGACTGGAGTATCTTCCCGGATACTCTGAACTTCCTTAACTGTCTCAGGTGGTAGAGGCGCTGCTTCGCCTTCTTTACTACTGTGTCTATGTGTGTTGACCATGTCAGATCCTCTGAGATGTGGACCCCCAGGTACTTAAAGCTGCTCACCCTGTCCACGGTAGCCCTGTTAATCATCAGTGGTGTGTGTGTCTCCTGCTGTCCTCTCCTATAATCCACGATCAGCTCCTTGGTTTTACCAATGTTCAGGAGCAGGCTGTTGTCCTGGCACCAGCGTTCCAGTACCTCAACCTCCTCCCGGTAGGCCTTCTCGTCGTTGTCCGAGATCAGCCCCACCACCACGTGTCGTCTGCGAACTTCACTATGGAGTTGGAGCTGAACTTGGCCACACAGTCGTGTGTGTATAGTGAGTACAGCAGGGGGCTCAGAACACAGCCCTGGGGGGACCCGATGCTCAGGGTGATGGTGTTGGAGGTCTGACCCCCCACCCTGACCGCCTGGGGTCTTTCACTCAGAAAGTCCAGTACCCAGGCGCTCAGAGCGGAGCTCAGACCCAGCTCGATCAGCTTGTCCACCAGTCTGGTGGGGACTATGGTGTTGAACGCTGAGCTGTAGTCAATGAACAACAGTCTCACATAGCCCCCCTTCTGATGGTCCAGGTGAGAGAGGGTGCTGTGCAGTACTTGGGAGACCGCATCGTCAGTGGACCTGTTTGGCCTGTATGCAAATTGCATAGGGTCCATATCGCTGGGGAGGGAGCCACAAATGTGATCCTTGACCAGCCTCTCGAAACATTTCATGGCCACAGAGGTGAGTGCCACCGGTCTGTAGTCATTGAGACCTGCTGGGGAGGGTTTCTTTGGTACCGGGATAATGGTAGACATCTTGAAGCAGGCAGGGACCACTGACTCCTTCAGGGATCGATTAAATATGGTGGTGAACACAGGGGCTAGCTGGTTAGCACAGGACTTGAGTATGCGTCCTGTTATTCCATCTGGGCCAGCCGGATGGATGCAATCATGCAAAATGAAGCAAAATAAGCAACTAAATGTGTTTTCTTTTAAGTTTTCTTGTCACTAGTTGGAAAGAAGACATGTAAAGAGGCAACATTATACAAAAATCTCAAAATTGCCACAAAATCAGGAAAATTGTATTTTAGGTGGGTGGTCTTCCCTTAAAGTGTAGCAATGCTACCACAGGGCCATGGCTAATCCCCGGCAGTCAATGAGTTAATGACCAGACAAATCACCACTGATGCTGAAAATTATTGACCGTTTGTAGCCAATAAAGTTCTACTTGAGTTGGTTTTTGGTAGCTTTTTGCGCTGATCTGTTCTTGCGCTGATCTGTTCTTGCGCTGATCTGTTGTTGTGTGAGAAGGGGGTGACAAGGGGTGGGGGTGGTGTATGTGACAAGACGTTAGTGGGGGAGGGGGAGAGGGGACTGAGGTAGTGTGACTGCAACATTTTGGGGGGGGGGGTGTTGACAGAGTCACTTATGGGGCGACAATAACTTGGTCATGACGACAAGGTCCTCTCACTTCAGCCTTTAATCGGCGTAGTTTATTATCACATTGCGCATTAGTACATGAGACCTTCTCTCTGTGAGAGGTAGGTGGGAAGAGACAGAGAGGGAGGGAACATTCCCTTAAACACCCTCTTACCTCGCGCCAGCGTCAATAGCTCCGCCTATAGCGCCCTCTTGTGGAAACAGTTAGACAGTTACATGCAATCGTATACATCACATAACTTTAAAATGACCACTTACGGCTGTCTTGTATACTGTACAACTTTTTCAAAACAATCTTCAAAGAAAATAATACAGTTCAGAGCATCAAAAAGAATATGGCAGTCAATATTACATAACAGGCAATATTTACACAACAAACATGACCTCTGCAAATATTCGCAATTTCAGTTTGGAAACAGGCTTCGTCATAGCGTCTGCTACCATGTCATCTGTAGGACAATAAACAAGTGTCATCCTTTCTTCCCTGATGACAGATCTGATGAAATGATATTTTATATCCACATGTTTACACCTCTGTCGGCACACAGGGTTTCTCGCAATTGCAATGGTTCCCTGGTTGTCTTCATAAACAACAGTTTTCTTATATACATAGGTATCCATTCCTTTGAGCAGTTGTTCTAGATAAATACATTACTGTATTGTCATAGCTAGAGCCATGTCTTTGGCTTCACAAGTTGATAGTGCCACTGTGGGCTGCTTCTTTGTTTTCCACAAAACCAGTGAGCTGTTTGTGTTCAAACTCACACAGTACCCTGTGGTACTTCTTCTGTCTGTGGTGTCTGCTGCCCAGTCTGCATCACTGTAGGCTTTAAGCCCTAAGCACTCGCTGCTCTTTCTGAAACAAAGCTGTTTATCTGCTGTACCTTTGAGATAACGAAAAACATGTCCAGTGCTCCTCTGTGGGGTCAGCAAAATGCTGTGACGATTTACTCACTACAAAACATAGGTCAGGGCGAGTACATGTTGTCAAATAAATGAGGCTACCTATAGCTTCTCTGTACATTTTACATCTGTCCATTTCTGAGCATCCTCTTGGTAGTCTAGTTTTTGATCACATGGTGTTTCTCTTGTCTCTCTACATTCTTGCATGTCAAAACGTTTCAGGATCTTTTCCACATAACTCTTCTGGGATATTTTTACACAACTGGCAGACTGTTCGAAGTCCATGCCTAGAAAATGCTTTAACCTGCCTAGGTCTTTCATTTTGAATCTGGTGGAGAGCATACTTTCCACCTGCTCTAGGTTTCTAGTGTTGTCCGCTGCGATGATCAAATAATCCACCCAAATGACAATTATCACTTTTCCTGACTCTTTTGACTCCCTTGAGTAAACACAGGGGTCTACTGGGTTCTGTAGGAAGTGATCTTCAATGAGACATGTATGAAGCATCTCATTCCCATTTCGCCCAGACTGTTTCAGACCGTAAATGGATTTCTCTAGCTTACACACTAGCCTCTCTCCTTTCTTCTCGTAACCTTCAGGTTGTTCCATATATATCTCCCTATCTATGGGTGCGTGCAGGTAGGCTGTCTTCACATCCATCTGGTGTAAAATCAAACTGTCCTCAGCTGCTTTCTGCATCACTACCCTTACACTGGTCAGATTGGCTGTGGGGGAGAATGTTTCACCGTAGTCTATCCCCTCCCTCTGACTGTAACCTTTAGCTACAAACCTGGCTTTGTACTTGTCGTGGCCTTCAATACCCTCCTTGATTGAATACACCCATTTTCCTCCCACTGTCTGTCTGCCCTCTGGTAATGTGGTTAGAGTAAAGGTGTGGTTGTCCTCTAGGGACATCATCTCCTCATCCATTGCTCTCTCCCATTTCCTTGATTCAGCGGACACCATCGCCTCTTTAAAGGTCTGAGGTACTCCACTCACTACTCTGTAGCAGTAATCAATGCTGGTAAGTGTACTGTCATCCTCGTCACTTTCTCTCCGGGCATAGTCTTTCAGATACTTTGGGGGTTTGTGTTCCGTGAGGGATACCTCCCACTGCATGAGGCACGTGGCGTCACCCTCGGGTGCTCCTCGTCATCATCCTCTGGGGGTTGCTGACTGTCTGTCTGTACACTAGGCTGAGGTGTCTCTGTTTCTTCACACCTTTCTCTGGAGTCCAGCTCTGGCTCCTCTGTCTGAGTCTCGTTCTCACATGTTGTCTTTGTGACAAATTTGACTAGCCTGTGTTTTTGCACTTTCCCTTTACCGGGATAATAGACTAGGAAAGCGGGGCTTCCTTTGTCGTGCCCTACAAAGAGTCCTTTTTCACATCTGGATTCAAGCTTTCCTCTGTCCTGCTGGTAAGCCTAACACACTGATCCAAATTCGTGCATTCTAGCTAGATTACAGTTATTTTCTGTCAGTGCTGTATACAGGGTGGTGCCTGTGTGCTTATTAAAACACCTGTTTCTGGTGTAAGCGGCTTCTTGTAACGCATAATGCCATAGACTCTTAGGTAAGTTACCAGCTATTAGCTTACACCTAGCCATTTCGAAAAGAGTACGTCCTTCCCTCTCTGCCACCCCGTTCTGGTGTGGGGAGTACGGACATGACGTCTTGTGTCTTATCTTGTTCCTTCTCAACACTGATTGGAACTCTTACATCACTGTAGGCTTTAAGCCCTAAGCCCTCGCTGCTCTTTCTGAAACAAAGCTGTTTATCTGCTGTACCTTTGAGATAACGAAAAACATGTCCAGTGCTCCTCTGTGGGGTCAGCAAAATGCTGTGACGATTTACTCACTACAAAACATAGGTCAGGGCAAGTACATGTTGTCAAATAAATGAGGCTACCTACAGCTTCTCTGTACATTTTACATCTGTCCATTTCTGAGCATCCTCTTGGTAGTCTAGTTTTTGATCACATGGTGTTTCTCTTGTCTCTCTACATTCTTGCATGTCAAAACGTTTCAGGATCTTTTCCACATAACTCTTCTGGGATATTTTTACACAACTGGCAGACTGTTCGAAGTCCATGCCTAGAAAATGCTTTAACCTGCCTAGGTCTTTCATTTTGAATCTGGTGGAGAGCATACTTTCCACCTGCTCTAGGTTTCTAGTGTTGTCCGCTGCGATGATCAAATAATCCACCCAAATGACAATTATCACTTTTCCTGACTCTTTTGACTCCCTTGAGTAAACACAGGGGTCTACTGGGTTCTGTAGGAAGTGATCTTCAATGAGACATGTATGAAGCATCTCATTCCCATTTCGCCCAGACTGTTTCAGACCGTAAATGGATTTCTCTAGCTTACACACTAGCTTCTCTCCTTTCTTCTCGTAACCTTCAGGTTGTTCCATATATATCTCCCTATCTATGGGTGCGTGCAGGTAGGCTGTCTTCACATCCATCTGGTGTAAAATCAAACTGTCCTCAGCTGCTTTCTGCATCACTACCCTTACACTGGTCAGATTGGCTGTGGGGGAGAATGTTTCACCGTAGTCTATCCCCTCCCTCTGACTGTAACCTTTAGCTACAAACCTGGCTTTGTACTTGTCGTGGCCTTCAATACCCTCCTTGATTGAATACACCCATTTTCCTCCCACTGTCTGTCTGCCCTCTGGTAATGTGGTTAGAGTAAAGGTGTGGTTGTCCTCTAGGGACATCATCTCCTCATCCATTGCTCTCTCCCATTTCCTTGATTCAGCGGACACCATCGCCTCTTTAAAGGTCTGAGGTACTCCACTCACTACTCTGTAGCAGTAATCAATGCTGGTAAGTGTACTGTCATCCTCGTCACTTTCTCTCCGGGCATAGTCTTTCAGATACTTTGAGGGTTTGTGTTCCGTGAGGGATACCTCCCACTGCATGAGGCACGTGGCGTCACCCTCGGGTGCTCCTCGTCATCATCCTCTGGGGGTTGCTGACTGTCTGTCTGTACACTAGGCTGAGGTGTCTCTGTTTCTTCACACCTTTCTCTGGAGTCCAGCTCTGGCTCCTCTGTCTGAGTCTCGTTCTCACATGTTGTCTTTGTGACAAATTTGACTAGCCTGTGTTTTTGCACTTTCCCTTTACCGGGATAATAGACTAGGAAAGCGGGGCTTCCTTTGTCGTGCCCTACAAAGAGTCCTTTTTCACATCTGGATTCAAGCTTTCCTCTGTCCTGCTGGTAAGCCTAACACACTGATCCAAATTCGTGCATTCTAGCTAGATTACAGTTATTTTCTGTCAGTGCTGTATACAGGGTGGTGCCTGTGTGCTTATTAAAACACCTGTTTCTGGTGTAAGCGGCTTCTTGTAACGCATAATGCCATAGACTCTTAGGTAAGTTACCAGCTATTAGCTTACACCTAGCCATTTCGAAAAGAGTACGTCCTTCCCTCTCTGCCACCCCGTTCTGGTGTGGGGAGTACGGACATGACGTCTTGTGTCTTATCTTGTTCCTTCTCAACACTGATTGGAACTCTTACATCACTGTAGGCTTTAAGCCCTAAGCCCTCGCTGCTCTTTCTGAAACAAAGCTGTTTATCTGCTGTACCTTTGAGATAACGAAAAACATGTCCAGTGCTCCTCTGTGGGGTCAGCAAAATGCTGTGACGATTTACTCACTACAAAACATAGGTCAGGGCGAGTACATGTTGTCAAATAAATGAGGCTACCTACAGCTTCTCTGTACATTTTACATCTGTCCATTTCTGAGCATCCTCTTGGTAGTCTAGTTTTTGATCACATGGTGTTTCTCTTGTCTCTCTACATTCTTGCATGTCAAAACGTTTCAGGATCTTTTCCACATAACTCTTCTGGGATATTTTTACACAACTGGCAGACTGTTCGAAGTCCATGCCTAGAAAATGCTTTAACCTGCCTAGGTCTTTCATTTTGAATCTGGTGGAGAGCATACTTTCCACCTGCTCTAGGTTTCTAGTGTTGTCCGCTGCGATGATCAAATAATCCACCCAAATGACAATTATCACTTTTCCTGACTCTTTTGACTCCCTTGAGTAAACACAGGGGTCTACTGGGTTCTGTAGGAAGTGATCTTCAATGAGACATGTATGAAGCATCTCGTTCCCATTTCGCCCAGACTGTTTCAGACCGTAAATGGATTTCTCTAGCTTACACACTAGCTTCTCTCCTTTCTTCTCGTAACCTTCAGGTTGTTCCATATATATCTCCCTATCTATGGGTGCGTGCAGGTAGGCTGTCTTCACATCCATCTGGTGTAAAATCAAACTGTCCTCAGCTGCTTTCTGCATCACTACCCTTACACTGGTCAGATTGGCTGTGGGGGAGAATGTTTCACCGTAGTCTATCCCCTCCCTCTAACTGTAACCTTTAGCTACAAACCTGGCTTTGTACTTGTCGTGGCCTTCAATACCCTCCTTGATTGAATACACCCATTTTCCTCCCACTGTCTGTCTGCCCTCTGGTAATGTGGTTAGAGTAAAGGTGTGGTTGTCCTCTAGGGACATCATCTCCTCATCCATTGCTCTCTCCCATTTCCTTGATTCAGCGGACACCATCGCCTCTTTAAAGGTCTGAGGTACTCCACTCACTACTCTGTAGCAGTAATCAATGCTGGTAAGTGTACTGTCATCCTCGTCACTTTCTCTCCGGGCATAGTCTTTCAGATACTTTGGGGGTTTGTGTTCCGTGAGGGATACCTCCCACTGCATGAGGCACGTGGCGTCACCCTCGGGTGCTCCTCGTCATCATCCTCTGGGGGTTGCTGACTGTCTGTCTGTACACTAGGCTGAGGTGTCTCTGTTTCTTCACACCTTTCTCTGGAGTCCAGCTCTGGCTCCTCTGTCTGAGTCTCGTTCTCACATGTTGTCTTTGTGACAAATTTGACTAGCCTGTGTTTTTGCACTTTCCCTTTACCGGGATAATAGACTAGGAAAGCGGGGCTTCCTTTGTCGTGCCCTACAAAGAGTCCTTTTTCACATCTGGATTCAAGCTTTCCTCTGTCCTGCTGGTAAGCCTAACACACTGATCCAAATTTGTGCATTCTAGCTAGATTACAGTTATTTTCTGTCAGTGCTGTATACAGGGTGGTGCCTGTGTGCTTATTAAAACACCTGTTTCTGGTGTAAGCGGCTTCTTGTAACGCATAATGCCATAGACTCTTAGGTAAGTTACCAGCTATTAGCTTACACCTAGCCATTTCGAAAAGAGTACGTCCTTCCCTCTCTGCCACCCCGTTCTGGTGTGGGGAGTACGGACATGACGTCTTGTGTCTTATCTTGTTCCTTCTCAACACTTATTGGAACTCTCTATTTGTGAACTCGGTTCCGTTGTTGGACCTCAAGCATCTTATGTTGCCATAAGGGGCTACGTCTGCCAGGAATTTCTCTGTGGCCTGGAGTGTGTCACTCTTTGCTTTGAGAAAGTAAACAAACACTGCCCCTGTACACACATCTGTAAAAGACTGTACATATCCAAAGCCACCTATGGACTTGTTGCTTACTGGACTGGCTAGATCTGTGTTAATTAGTGCAAGTGGTACCTTTACTTTTTCTGTGGGACTTCTGTTTCTCGATTGAGTGAACTTCCCCTTTATGCACACTTCACATTCTTTGTCAGGTCTATGCTTTTCACCTTTAATGTGCATGCCTTCTGTCACTGCTTGCAGTTTCAGTAAATCCTCGTAATTACAATGACCCATGATCTCATGCCATGTCTGAATATCGTGACTGACAGTCACATTACGCATTTCATTATTATTACACTTGTCGTTGTCATTACACTCTGTTTGTAGATAATACATTTTCTTGTACACCTCTATGGTAAATCGCGTACCGTCAGGCTCTACAAGAACATCTTTACCTTCATTGAAGAACACTTTGGCACCGTTTGCAGTAGCAGATTTTACAGAGAATAGTTCTTGTGGGAACGAGGGTTTGTAGAGAGCGTTCTTTAACGTCACTGTACACCGGCGCCCCTCACTGTCTATGAGGCATACCTGTGCGTCTCCTCTCCCTTGTGCCAACCCGTGCGCTTCCCATCTGCCAGCTCCATGCTGTGTCTCTCCGGCTCGAAGGTGTTGTCAAAGTTCTTGAATCGATTCCTGTCGTTGATGACGTGGGACGACGCACCTGTGTCCACGATTAGTCCCTTCCTTTGGGCCTGCTGCTGCTGTGTTGGCTGGGTAACGTATGCTGTCTGCGCCCCGAAGATGAAGTCCTCTCGTCCCGTTACTCTCCGGGCGGCATCTCGACTCGTCTCACGTCCACCGTCGTCGCCATCTTGTCCACAGCCGCCATCTTGTCCATGCGCGTACCGTGCGCTCTGGTCGCGTTTCTTTCTACACACTTTGTCTGTGTGCCCCGTGGATTTGCAGAAGCTACACCAAACAGTCTTTGTGCAGTTATCTTTCCGATGCCCTTTTTCTCCGCATCGCCAACACGCCAGTTCCGTCGTGGGCCTGGTCTTCTCTCTCGGTGCCGCCCGGGCCTTCAGCACCCTCTCTCCCGCCTTCGCGGCGACTGGGTGGGTGTCTTCTGAGGCCTCAAAGTTCCGCAACTTGGCCTTGAACTCTCCCAGCGACATGTCCGCTGAACCGTGTGTCACCAGTAGTGTGAACGGTTTGTACAGCTCCGGTAGTCCTCTCATAACCATCGCCATCATTAGTCCATCGCTTGGTGCTTCTCTTGCACTCTTAAGCGCCGTAATGATCTGCTCAGCTCTGATGACGTATTCGGTCACAGTCTCGGTGTGCACCTTCTTCAGCGCGGTTAGTGTTATGTAGAGGGATACGATTCGGGGTCTTCCCCGTCCGATATAATGTTCTCTCAACACTTTCAGGCTCTCTTGGCCTTTGTCCTTAGTATTGCGGAATATCAGCCCCAAGCTTGTGTCGTCTAGCAGTGGTGCTAACTCACAGTATGCGTCTGCATTTTGCTTGGTGTCCAGGGCTTGCGCTTCCGCCGTTAGTGGTCCCGTGGGGGCCGTCAAGATTGCAGTCTTCAGTCCCACACTGTGCATGCAGCACAACATTCGCTCTTCCCAGAGCTCATAGTCCTCTGCACTTCCATTGAACGAGGGCCATTTGCTCTTCCCTTTGGTCGCCATCCTCTTTTGATGGTAGGCGTAGCTTTAGCTCCCGTTAGCTTAGCTTTAGCCACACGGTGCTCCCGGTGCTAAACTAGCCTATACTTTAGCTAAACTTTCTACCGTTATTATTTCGCCCGTGCGTGATCTGGGCCCATAAACTGTTGACAGAGTCACTTATGGGGCGACAATAACTTGGTCATGACGACAAGGTCCTCTCACTTCAGCCTTTAATCTGCATAGTTTATTATCACATTGCGCATTAGTACATGAGACCTTCTCTCTGTGAGAGGTAGGTGGGAAGAGAGAGGAGGAAGGGAACATTCCCTTAAATACCCTCTTACCTGGCACCAGCGTCACTAGCTCCGCCTATAGAGCCCTCTTGTGGAAACAGTTAGACAGTTACATGCAATCGTATACATCACATAACTTTAACAGGGGGGACGCCTACATTTTTGTGATACTGTTGTCAACTTTGGACATGTTCTATAGCTAAGACTTGAGGCTATGGCCCTAGTAGAGTTTTCAACTAATAACTATAGAGTAGATAGATCTGCAGGCATCTGCAAAATAATTGAGACGAAAATGAAAACAACTTGTATTTCAGTGTGTTCAAACCTCTGTAACTCTATGGCAATAGCACTCTTCTTCCTGTTGTGTTAGTTGTTGTGCTGTTGTTCGAGTGTTTCCCTTCAAAAGAGGCCAGACTTGTGCATCTGCTACATGGCATCTGCTGCATACAATCCCAGGTGGCCAGCATACTCGGCCCAATTCCGGCTACCGGTCGGCACACTCTGCATATGTCCGGCACGGCACGCCAACGATGAGCCGGATCTGGCGCGGTAATGGTTGCCGGGGCAGAGCCGACTCGCGCTCGCCAAAGATAAACCGGCTCTGGCCCGGCAATGGTTGCCGGGGCAGAGCCGACTCGCGCTCGCCAAAGATAAACCGGCTCTGGCCCGGCAATGGTTGCCGGGGCGGAGCCGACTCGGGCTCACCAAAGATAAACCGGCTCTGGCCCGGCAATGGTTGCCGGGGCGGAGCCGACTCGGGCTTGCCAAAGATAAACCGGCTCTGGCACGGCAATGGTTGCCGGGGCAGAGCCGACTCGGGCTCGCCAAAGATTAACCGGCTCTGGCCCGGCTCGGCTTGCCGTGCCAGAGCCGACTCGGGCTCGCCAAAGATAAACCGGCTCTGGCACGGCAATGGTTGCCGAAGCAGAGCCGACTCGGGCTCGCCAAAGATAAACCGGCTCTGGCCCGGCTCGGCTTGCCGTGCCAGAGCCGACTCGGGCTCGCCAAAGATAAACCGGCTCTGGCACGGCAATGGTTGCCGGGGCAGAGCCGACTCGGGCTCGCCAAAGATAAACCGGCTCTGGCTCGGCAATGGTTTGCGGCGTCGTTTCTTGCGCTAGCCTCTTGTTAGCCAGCATAGCTTTGAGCTAAGGATCTTTGCCGATGCATAAAGTATTGTTTATAGTGCATTTCTTGCCACCTTATAGCATTTGTACATTTGTATGACCGTCTATACTGCTCCCGTTAGGTTTTTCCGGACGTTTTGGTAATGATTTTCACTATAAAATCATATTTCTAAATGACAGGAAGTTGATAAACTGGCCGGAATAGCTTTGAGCTAACGGATCTTTGCCGATGCATTCCATTCTAAACGTAACGTTAGTTGTTCAAAACATTACCCGTCTATATAATTTGTTCCTCAACGTTATATAGACGGGTCATGTTTTGTAAACTAACGTTATGTTTAGAATGGAATGAATACATGGGTCGGGAAAGATAGTTAGCTCAAAGCTAATCCGGAAGGACAGCTAACAGTAGCTACTGTCTAACTGTGATGCATTTTCTGTTTGCAGTCCAATGTTCACCAAAACACACACCCACACACTTATAATTTGTTCCTCAACGTTATATAGACAGGTCATGTTTTGTAAACTAACGTTATGTTTAGAATGGAATGAATACATGGGTCGGGAAAGATAGTTAGCTCAAAGCTAATCCGGCCTGTTTAACCACTAGCTTCTGTTAGCTAATGCTGGCTGAGCAAGGAAACTAACAGTAAACGTTTTTACATGAAATACAGCCCAAAAACCCTGCTGACAAACGTTTGCTTATTAAATACATTCTATACTATAATAATACAAACGTTTCATTGCCTCTCTGTGACGACAAAGTTGTTTAAATAAGGGGAGAAAAGTAGCTAAAACCAATGTATTTGGATGGGACAGGAAGTGCTATTGGCAACCGGAAGTCAGCCGGAAGTCCCTATATTCAGGTTGTGCAAGTGGAGAATTATTTTAATGGCAACAAATAAATAATAATAATAAAATTAATAAATAAAATGTTAGAGGAGTGGAGGGGGGGGGGGGCAGAGCGAGGTGGGTGTTAGAGGAGTGGAGGGGGGGCAGAGCCTCATAACATTAGCTGCACTCATAGGAGCCTGCATGTTGATGTAGCCTCATAAAGCTAACATTATAGCTGCACTCATAGGATGTTGATGTAGCCTCATAAAGCTAACATGCTGCACTCATAGGAGCGTGTTGATGTAGCCTCATAAAGCTAACAAGAGTATATGTAATACTGTGGTTATGGCCTCTATAGTTAGCAGCTCCCCAAGCTAACACAACATGGACCGCAGCTCCCCAAGCTAACACAACACAGACTGCAGCTCCCCAATCTAACACAACACAGACTGCAGCTCCCCAAGCTAACACAAGCTAACACAACATGGACCGCAGCTCCCCAAGCTAACACAAGCTAACACAACACAGACTGCAGCTCCCCAAGCTAACACAAGTTAACACAACATGGAACGCAGCTCCCCAAGCTAACACAACATGGGCCGCAGCTCCCCAAGCTAACACAAGCTAACACAACACAGACTGCAGCTCCCCAAGCTAACACAAGCTAACACAACACAGACTGCAGCTCCCCAAGCTAACACAAGCTAACACAACATGGACTGCAGCTCCCCAAGCTAACACAAGCTAACACAACACAGACTGCAGCTCCCCAAGCTAACACAAGCTAACACAACACAGACTGCAGCTCCCCAAGCTAACACAAGCTAACACAACACAGACTGCAGCTCCCCAAGCTAACACAAGCTAACACAACATGGACTGCAGCTCCCCAAGCTAACACAAGCTAACACAACACAGACTGCAGCTCCCCAAGCTAACACAAGCTAACACAACACAGACTGCAGCTCCCCAAGCTAACACAAGCTAACACAACACAGACTGCAGCTCCCCAAGCTAACACAAGCTAACACAACATGGACTGCAGCTCCCCAAGCTAACACAAGCTAACACAACACAGACTGCAGCTCCCCAAGCTAACACAAGCTAACACAACACAGACTGCAGCTCCCCAAGCTAACACAAGCTAACACAACATGGACTGCAGCTCCCCAAGCTAACAGAAGCTAACACAACACAGACTGCAGCTCCCCAAGCTAACACAAGCTAACACAACACAGACTGCAGCTCCCCAAGCTAACACAAGCTAACACAACATGGACTGCAGCTCCCCAAGCTAACACAAGCTAACACAACACAGACTGCAGCTCCCCAAGCTAACACAAGCTAACACAACACAGACTGCAGCTCCCCAAGCTAACACAAGCTAACACAACACAGACTGCAGCTCCCCAAGCTAACACAAGCTAACACAACACAGACTGCAGCTCCCCAAGCTAACACAAGTTAACACAACATGGAATGCAGCTCCCCAAGCTAACACAACATGGACCGCAGCTCCCCAAGCTAACACAAGCTAACACAACACAGACTGCAGCTCCCCAAGCTAACACAAGCTAACACAACACAGACTGCAGCTCCCCAAGCTAACACAAGCTAACACAACATGGACTGCAGCTCCCCAAGCTAACACAAGCTAACACAACACAGACTGCAGCTCCCCAAGCTAACACAAGCTAACACAACACAGACTGCAGCTCCCCAAGCTAACACAAGCTAACACAACACAGACTGCAGCTCCCCAAGCTAACACAAGCTAACACAACACAGACTGCAGCTCCCCAAGCTAACACAAGCTAACACAACATGGACTGCAGCTCCCCAAGCTAACACAAGCTAACACAACACAGACTGCAGCTCCCCAAGCTAACACAAGCTAACACAACACAGACTGCAGCTCCCCAAGCTAACACAAGCTAACACAACATGGACTGCAGCTCCCCAAGCTAACAGAAGCTAACACAACACAGACTGCAGCTCCCCAAGCTAACACAAGCTAACACAACACAGACTGCAGCTCCCCAAGCTAACACAAGCTAACACAACATGGACTGCAGCTCCCCAAGCTAACACAAGCTAACACAACACAGACTGCAGCTCCCCAAGCTAACACAAGCTAACACAACACAGACTGCAGCTCCCCAAGCTAACACAAGCTAACACAACACAGACTGCAGCTCCCCAAGCTAACACAAGCTAACACAACATGGACTGCAGCTCCCCAAGCTAACACAAGCTAACACAACACAGACTGCAGCTCCCCAAGCTAACACAAGCTAACACAACACAGACTGCAGCTCCCCAAGCTAACACAAGCTAACACAACACAGACTGCAGCTCCCCAAGCTAACACAAGCTAACACAACACAGACTGCAGCTCCCCAAGCTAACACAAGCTAACACAACACAGACTGCAGCTCCCCAAGCTAACACAAGCTAACACAACACAGACTGCAGCTCCCCAAGCTAACACAAGCTAACACAACACAGGTCATTTGGACATTCTTTCGATGCCATTATGAATGACTAGCAATCTGTCGGAGTCGATGAGAGCTTTCATTTATGTCATTTAGTCATTTATTCAAAATGCCATTCCAGAATCCGTTCCTATGAGACAGTTTTAGTTCAATTCTGCACTAATGCCAACTGTTTAACATGAGTATGCAACAAGCTCATACTGGCTGCATATCTGTTCTACTGTCTATCTAGAAGCTCATACTGGCTGCATATCTCTTCTACTGTCTTATCTAGAAGCTCATACTGGCTGCATATCTCTTCTACTGTCTTATCTAGAAGCTCATACTGCTGCATATCTCTTCTACTGTCTTATCTAGAAGCTCATCTGGCTGCATATCTCTTCTACTGTCTTATCTAGAAGCTCATACTGGCTGCATATCTCTTCTACTGTCTTATCTAGAAGCTCATCTGGCTGCATATCTCTTCTACTGTCTTATCTAGAAGCTCATACTGGCTGCATATCTGTTCTACTGTATATCTAGAAGCTCATACTGGCTGCATATCTGTTCTACTGTCTCTAGAAGATCATACTGGCTGCATATCTGTTCTACTGTATCTAGAAGCTCATACTGGCTGCATATCTGTTCTACTGTCTCTATAAGATCATACTGGCTGCATATCTGTTCTACTGTCTTATCTAGAAGCTCATACTGGCTGCATATCTCTTCTACTGTCTTATCTAGAAGCTCATACTGGCTGCATATCTCTTCTACTGTCTTATCTAGAAGCTCATACTGGCTGCATATCTGTTCTACTGTATCTAGAAGCTCATACTGGCTGCATATCTGTTCTACTGTCTCTAGAAGATCATACTGGCTGCATATCTGTTCTACTGTCTCTATATAGAAGATCATACTGGCTGCATATCTGTTCTACTGTATCTAGAAGCTCATACTGGCTGCATATCTCTTCTACTGTCTTATCTAGAAGCTCATACTGGCTGCATATCTCTTCTACTGTCTGTCTAGAAGCTCATACTGGCTGCATATCCATTCTACTGTATCTAGAAGCTCATTGGTTTGTAAATTGACTAGATTTTCTAGAGATTTTTAGTTTTTAATTGTATGTTTTGTAATCTGTATCTGTCGTTACCAGTTAGTCGTGTTACTTTGCTCGTATTCACTGTTCTGGTGGTTCTAGTTGTACGCCTGGATCTGGTGTTCTTTGACCGTGTCCTATATGCCCTGTAAATAATATGTACAGATACCGAGATGTCACAAATATGTTACCTGTTACCTGTTTATTGCACAATGTTTTTTTTTTTATTGGATTCTATTATATGTTGTACCACATATTGCACATCGTTGCGGGCAAGACCACCCGCATTTCATTGTATACTTGTATGCCGTGACAATTAAAACTCTTGACTTGACTTGACTTGACTTGACCCTGCTACACAATTCATCTCAAAACAAACTGGTCAGACTACATGCTTGACCTTACTCCTAGAACCCACCTCGCCCCTGCCCATGTGACAACGGCTTAGAGTAGATGACAGAGTGCAGCAACTTGCAATGGGCCTGTCTACAAGATACACTATACACGATCAAGGTACCCATATATGTGTACATATCAAAATACTTCCCAAAGGTCAGTGAATACCACGACCACAACACCATAGAGGGAGCTCCACAAATCATGTTAAACCCAGATTCGGCTCAAACAGGAACACGTTTCGCAATTATGCCACATAAATGTGGAACGCCCTACCCAAAGATGTAAAGGAATGTGTTCACTACCCACTTTCAAAACACTCTCAAAGAACACCTACGGGAGACTGCAATTCGAAACTGGCCCCTGTAAATGTCCTAACCCAACCCCCTCCAATGTACAGTAAAGTACCAAACATGGTTTTGTCAATATTCCAATGTACAGTTGTGCTTGTGCAGTTGTACAGTGTGCCCCCCCACCCCTCCTACCCCCCCCCCACCTATAATGTACGGTTCTACGTCAAATATATACTCTCTTTTCTAGACTCTTTTTGTATCACAAACAGTAGGCCTACTGTATTTGCAAATCTGGTATGTCATAAATGTATAGAAGTGTCTATCTGTATGTCACATGTCATGTTATGATGAATTGAAAATGGGGGTCCCTGATGTAAACAAGACGAACGTCTTTCTCTGGTCTGCATGCCCTTAACAATTGTATGTATTGAGCTGTACTGTATTGTACCCATTCTGCAATCTGTTAACAAAGTTTTCAATCAATCAATCAAAACCGTGGTCAGTCTGTGCGGAGAAACAACGATAGCATGGTTGCCAGATCGGATTAACAATATCCGAACCGCCCATTATTATCAAAGGTTTGTCAGATTAAGGCTGACTCTCAAATCTGGCAACACTGATGCGTTGCATTGTGGGGGATCCCGGTTTGAAATTTGAATTGAACCGCGCTACAGACAGAGCCTGCACCACGTCGTGACTCGTGAGCAACGGAATTGCATCTTCTCCTCAGGTAATTGTGCAACACATATCTTTTATTATTTATAAGTAATGCGTGCCGCTGATATAAATGAGTGCTGTTTAGTCTGTGTTTTCAGTGACTACTGTAACGTTATTAGCTCGATATTATTAAACTGGCGGGATCTGTAAAATACCGGAGCTGCTAACTGGCTAACGGTATGACTAGCTAACGTTGTATACTGTACCCGGAGCTGCTAACGTTATGACTATGACAGCTAACTTTTGGTTCCTACTGTACCAGGAGCTGCTAACTGGCTAATGTTATGAGAGCTAGCGTTGGGGTACATATACTGTACCCGGAGCTGCTAACGTTATGACTATGAGAGCTAACTTTTGGTACCTACTGTACCAGGAGCTGCTAACTGGCTAACGTTATGAGAGCTAACGTTGGGGTACATACTGTACCCGGAGCTGCTAACGTTATGACTATGAGAGATAACTTTTGGTACCTATACTGTACCAGGAGCTGCTAACGTTATGAGAGCTAACGTTGGGGTACATACTGTACCCGGAGCTGCTAACTGGCTATCATTTTGGTGGGGCTTATAGTGTGAAAAGTATGCTAACCCTACTGTCATGCACTAATAAACTAACCTACACTGTAACACGCAACACTTTGATGAATATTGTTACTCAGCTGATAGAGTTGTAATAAAATATATAATTTCATTGTTGCAAATATACTGTTACAGTGCTGGATCTCATCAATGAGATGAACGCAGAAGACGGCTCAAGAACAACTACTTCAAGTGGTCGTAAGTGATGTATACATTTTTTTTATTGTGTGTGTGACTGTATATATAATATATACTTTTTAATCTGGGACATCATTTTCAAAGAGTCATCATGTAATGCCTTCTCTCTCTCTCTCCCAAGACGGTCAAGATCTACCAAGTCTTCAAGATCTTCAAGTGGTCATGCTTGTAAGTGATGTATACAATGTTTTATTGTGTGTGTGACTGTGTGTATATATATACTTTTCAATCTGGGACTTTCATTTCAACAGCTGGAAAGGGTCATCCTGTGTTGATGGATGCTACTGTATATTATGTAGATGTGCATGACATGGACTAAATTAGAGGTCCTAGATATGCAAAATAATATTGAGAATCACTGGCCTTAGACTATCTACTAACGTATTCTCGCTCTCTCTCTCTAGGTTCATGGCCACTAATGACTTCAGACCTTCAGAAGGACAGTATGCTGGATGAGGAAGGTCTTGGCCATGCTGCGATGGCTCCTAGAAGACAAGAACAGAGAGGTGCTGGACCTGGCTGTCAAATGGTTTGTAATGCTACAGTATATTATGTAGATGTGCATGACATGGACTAAATTAGAGGTCCTAGATATGCAAAATAATATTGAGAATCACTGGCCTTAGACTATCTACTAACGTATTCTCGCTCTCTCTCTAGGTTCATGGCCACTAATGACTTCAGACCTTCAGAAGGACAGTATGCTGGATGAGGAAGGTCTTGGCCATGCTGCGATGGCTCCTAGAAGACAAGAACGGAGAGGTGCTGTACCTGGCTGTCAAATGGTTTGTAATGCTACAGTATATTATGTAGATGTGCATGACATGGACTAAATTAGAGGTCCTAGATATGCAAAATAATATTGAGAATCACTGGCCTTAGACTATCTACTAACGTATTCTCGCTCTCTCTCTAGGTTCATGGCCACTAATGACTTCAGACCTTCAGAAGGACAGTATGCTGGATGAGGAAGGTCTTGGCCATGCTGCGATGGCTCCTAGAAGACAAGAACGGAGAGGTGCTGGACCTGGCTGTCAAATGGTTTGTAATGCTACAGTATATTATGTAGATGTGCATGACATGGACTAAATTAGAGGTCCTAGATATGCAAAATAATATTGAGAATCACTGGCCTTAGACTATCTACTAACGTATTCTCGCTCTCTCTCTAGGTTCATGGCCACTAATGACTTCAGACCTTCAGAAGGACAGTATGCTGGATGAGGAAGGTCTTGGCCATGCTGCGATGGCTCCTAGAAGACAAGAACGGAGAGGTGCTGGACCTGGCTGTCAAATGGTTTGTAATGCTACAGTATATTATGTAGATGTGCATGACATGGACTAAATTAGAGGTCCTAGATATGCAAAATAATATTGAGAATCACTGGCCTTAGACTATCTACTAACGTATTCTCGCTCTCTATCTAGGTTCATGGCCACTAATGACTTCAGACCTTCAGAAGGACAGTATGCTGGATGAGGAAGGTCTTGGCCATGCTGCGATGGCTCCTAGAAGACAAGAACGGAGAGGTGCTGGACCTGGCTGTCAAATGGTTTGTAATGCTACAGTATATTATGTAGATGTGCATGACATGGACTAAATTAGAGGTCCTAGATATGCAAAATAATATTGAGAATCACTGGCCTTAGACTATCTACTAACGTATTCTCGCTCTCTCTCTAGGTTCATGGCCACTAATGACTTCAGACCTTCAGAAGGACAGTATGCTGGATGAGGAAGGTCTTGGCCATGCTGCGATGGCTCCTAGAAGACAAGAACGGAGAGGTGCTGGACCTGGCTGTCAAATGGTTTGTAATGCTACAGTATATTATGTAGATGTGCATGACATGGACTAAATTAGAGGTCCTAGATATGCAAAATAATATTGAGAATCACTGGCCTTAGACTATCTACTAATGTATTCTCGCTCTCTCTCTAGGTTCATGGCCACTAATGACTTCAGACCTTCAGAAGGACAGTATGCTGGATGAGGAAGGTCTTGGCCATGCTGCGATGGCTCCTAGAGGACAAGAACGGAGGTGCAGGACCTGGCTGTCAAATGGTTTGTAATGCTACAGTATAAATTATTGTATTACATCACGCTCACCATCAATGACTCCACCATCACCCCTCCCCCCTAGTCCGCAACCTCTGTGTCATCCTCGACCCCACCCTCTCATTTGACCCCATGTCCGCTCCATTGTCAAAACTTCATATTTTCACCTCCGCAACATTGCCAAAATCCGTCACTGCCTCTACCCCCTGCTGCTGAATCCCTCATACACGCCTTCATCTTTTCCCTCCTGGACTACTGTAACTCCCTCCTCACTGGCATCACCTCCCGCTCCCTCCATAAACTGCAGATGGTCCAAAACTCAGTTGCCCGCCTCCTCACTAACACCCGGTCCCGCGAACACATCACTCCTGTCCTCCACTCCCTCCACTGGCTCCCGATCAAGGAACACATTAACTTCAAAACACTACTCCTCACCTTCAAAGCCATCCATATCCTGGCCTCACCCTGGTCTTAAACTTTTTACACCAAGAGAACGGTGGGGAGAGAATATATACATATGATGGGGAGAGAATATATACATACAGTGGGGAGGAGACTGTACATTAGGAGGGGGTGGGTGGGAGAGAAATATACATATAATAGACAGTCTCCTCCCCACCGTATGTATATATTCTCTCCCCACCATATGTATATTTCTCTCCCACCCACCCACCCCCTCCTAATGTACAGTCTCCTCCCCACCGTATGTATATATTCTCTCCCCACCATATGTATATTTCTCTCCCACCCCCTCCTAATGTACAGTCTTCTCCCCACCGTATGTATATTTCTCTCCCACCCACCCCCTCCTAATGTACAGTCTCCTCCCCACCGTATGTATATATTTTCTCCCACCCCCTCCTAATGTACAGTCTCCTCCCCACCGTATGTATATATTCTCTCCCCACCGTATGTATATTTCTCTCCCACCCACCCCCTCCTAATGTACAGTCTCCTCCCCACCGTATGTATATTCTCTCCCCAACGTATGTATATATACCGCCATCTTTCTCCCGGGTTGGTGTGATCACATGACTGACAAAGCCGTGCAGTGATAGGCCAGAAGTCAATTCGATTGCATCCAGGCTCGATTGCTTATCCTGTCTGGGTAGCCCGGATGATGGTTTTTTACATCGAATTTTATACACCGCAATTATGCATCGAATTTTTTTACATTGAATTTTATTATACATTCGAATTTTTTACATTGAATTTTTATTTCACATAGGTAAATTCGGAGCAAAAAAATTCAGATACATGATTTTCAAAGTAATTATTTTCAATGCTATAAATTCGGTGTCTGAAAAAATTCAGATACATTTTTCAAAGTAATTATTTTCAATGCTATAAATTCGGTGTCTGAAAAAATTCAGATACATGTTTTCAAAGTAATTATTTTCAATGCTATAAATTCGGTGTCTGAAAAAATTCAGATACATGTTTTCAAAGTAATTATTTTCAATGCTATAAATTCGGTGTCTGAAAAAATTCAGATACATGTTTTCAAAGTAATTATTTTCAATGCTATAAATTCGGTGTCCGATAAAATTCAAAAATCAGATACATGTTTTCAAAGTAATTATTTTCAATGCTATAAATTTGGTGTCTGAAAAAATTCAGATACATGTTTTCAAAGTAATTATTTTCAATGCTATAAATTCAATTCAGATACATGTTTTCAAAGTAATTATTTTCAATGCTATAAATTCGGTGTCTGATCAAATTCAAATACTTCTGTCACTCATTTGCTTCCATACTGTGGCTCTTGTTGTATTTTGTTATCTTGCTTTCCTTCTCTCTCTTCTCTCTCTCTCTCTCTCTTCTCTCTCTCTATCTCATCCTCTTCTCTTATGTCGTTGAATTTGTGGTTCGTTCTTTTTATTTGCCTTTTTCACTTTTCGTGTAGGGCAGTGAGTGGAAGTCCCGTCCCCTCCACGTCGGGGACCAGCACGCCTCGCCGGGGCCGGCGACAGCTCCCCCAGACCCCCGCCACGCTACGCCCCCACGTCACCTATTCCCCCGTGGTCGTAAGGCTATGCCCACGCCTCCCGGGGTGCCCCAGGGGCGCCTCTCGGCCCGGCCCCCTGGCGCTTTTCTCCGGAGCCCCCCCCCTGCCGGCCCCCCGCCACCCCACCATGGCTCACCTCGTCAGGGTCGCCACCCGCCACCTCGCTGGGGTGACGCGGGAGGAGGGGGGTCTCCATGGAGGGCGACGGTTGCTTCTACAACCAGGACTACGAGCCGCCCGCCTATGAGCAGAGCCCCGCATAACATTGGGGTCTTGTGCTTGGCACTCCGAGCATGGCACTAACACTGTCACGGTTAGGAGTTTGATTCCTGCTGGGGCCACCCGTTGTGAATGATGTATACAGTCATTCCAAAGCCACTTTATGTCCTAGTAATAGAGCTGTGCTATAGAGATGCTGTCATTCATTCATAACCAAACCAAAAGACATTTATAAACAATGTCTTACTAAATGCAGGCTTTCATTTAC
>NC_140174.1:70207030-70232244 GCF_963971535.1 Notolepis coatsorum
ACGTCATGTTAATGTTATCTATTGAACGTCATGCCTCTGGCCCGGGCACCTCGGACGGCTCGGCCGGTCCCAGCTCCCGCCAGGATAGCCCTGGTAAACGCTAGATCGCTAGCAAATAAGACTTTTATCTTGAACGACTTCTTCACCACCCGCAACTTGGATTTCCTGTGCATCACAGAGACTTGGCAGAGCGTTGGTGAGTCAAGCTCTTTTTCTGAACTTTTGCCACCTGCGTGCACGTATTTTAGCGCTCCACAGACGACTGGCCGAGGAGGGGGAATTGCAACAGTGTTCAAGCAAAACTTTGACTGTAAACAATTGTCATCGGTCTCATTCTCCAGCTTTGAGCTGAACATGTTTGAACTGGGTCGCTATCCCCCTGTACTGTGCGCGGTGATTTACCGACCCCCAAAATACAATAAGCACTTCATCACTGACTTCTCTGATTTCTTGGCTGAAATTATGCCTAAATATGACTGCGTCTTAATCTTGGGTGACATGAACATAGATGTGTGCTGTCCTTCTAAGCTGTTGGCTAGAGACTTTTTAAATCTTATTGACTCATTCGATCTTGTGCAGTCTGTGTCTGGTCCCACACAAGAACACGGGCACACACTGGATCTTGTCCTATCATATGGTCTACCCGTTTCTAATGTTGAAGTCTGTGATGCTTTTTTCTCTGACCACATGCCCGTTTTATTTGATGTAGCTCTCCCATGCTGTATTGACAAGCCATCTGCACCGGCCCGCCGATGCCGTATGTTTAGCCCTTCCACTGCTGTGCTTTTCTCGTCCGCTTTTACTAGTGCTACTGTAACTAGCTCAGCTAGCCCCGTGTGTGTTAACACGGAGGAATTAACCAGGTTTGACTCCACCTGTCTGGAGATCCTTGATGCCGTCGCTCCATTAAAAACCAGGCGCTCCAAACCTAAACCTGAGCCCTGGTTGAACGACAGCACTCGTGAAGCCAGACGAGAGTGCAGGAGGGCTGAACGACAGTGGAAAAAGGACAAGCTGCAGGTGTCTTTCGACATTCTGAGGGACAGCTGGTGTAGATATCAGCAAACTGTTAAGGCTGAAAAAACAAAGCATTTTTCTGATATCATTTTAAACAACTGCCACAAGCCTCGTGTTCTTTTTAAAACGATTAATTATATTCTTGATGTCCCCCAGCCTGTTTGTCTTGAAGCTTCCACTGAAACATGTGAGCTTTTTATTCAGTTTTTTATTGAAAAAGTTGCCAACATTAGAGCTGGCACGTCCACCCCTACTTGTGACCATTCTACTACTACTGCCACCTGCCTGCCACGTTTAGCCAGTTTGAGCCTGTGTCCCTTGCTCAGCTAGAGGAAATTATTACCCATATGAAGCCCTCAGGCTCCCCCCTAGACGTCCTCCTTAAATGTACAGTTTCTACGCCTAATGTATATACTCCTTTCTTTCTGGACTCTTTTTGTATCACAAACAGTACTGTAATTGCAAATCTGGTATGTCATAAATGTATAGATGTAGCAGTACTGTCTATCTGTATGTCATGTATGTCATATATGTTACGATGAATTGAAAATGGGGGACCCTGATGTAAACAAGACGAAAGTCTTTCTCTGGTCTGCATCCCCTTAACAATTGTATGTATTGAGCTGTACTGTACTGTACCCATTCTGCAATCTGTTAATAAAGTTTTCATTCATTCATTCACTCCCCCCTCACCTTATCAAAGAGGTCAGCAGGGTCATAGGACCAAATGTCCTAACAATTATGAACAACAGCCTTACAGGTGATATACCTGTACATTTTAAACATGCTGTGGTGCAACCGCTTATCAAAAAGCCTAGCCTGGACGCCTCTGTCCTCTCTAATTTTAGGCCTATCTCCAAGCTCCCGTTTTTATCCAAAATCTTGGAAAAAATTGTACTTGTCCAACTAATGTCCTTGACACACATGGCATTCTGGAGGTCTTCCAATCTGGTTTTAGAGCACTGCACAGTACAGAGACTGCACTTTTAAGAGTTTTTAATGATATCCTGGTGACTCCCTTATTCTCGTACTTTTAGATCTCACTGCTGCCTTCGACACAGTGGATCACAATATTCTGCTCTCCCGTTTGGAGCACTGGGTTGGCATTAAAGGCCAAGCCCTGGGCCCTCATTCATCAACGTGTTCTACGCACAGATTTGTGCTTACCCTGTGCGTACGATCATTTCTAAGCAAAGAGTGGGATTCATCAATTTCGATTTGAACTTGACTCCGTGCTTACGTCTACGCACAGGTCAGAGCACACTTAGCTGACGCCCAGTGGTAGAATATCGTTACTACGCATAAGCACTCCTCAGTTCTGCATTAGTTTCAAGGCGGAAATAAGCTTCCGTGCATTAGTGTTCAACTTCTGTATGACCCGTAATTCATTATAGTTCATTGTAAAATAGCGACAGTAGTGTAATTATAACGGGCTCACACGCGAACAAGAGGTTGGCCTGCTTGTTTGGCACGGGGGGGCAGACGCAAAACACCAACCTCCAAACGCGATTAGATATTGTTTCAAATAAAAAGCTAATTATTTTGTGTGTCATGTTTCCAAATAAGATTGGTCACGAAATGCTTTCTACTTCAATTTGTTGGTTAGAATAGATGACCTCCGTTGAAACTTCACTGAGACTAACAGTCTATTTGTGAGCTCCCGCACAGATGTGATGATAATAATAATAACAATAATAATAATAGCTTCATTTTATATAGCGCCTTTCAAGAGACCCAAGGTCGCTTTACATAGATAGGGGGGGGGGGGAATAACAAAGTAACAAACATAGTGGACAGACACACAACATATATATATGATGATGGAATTCATTCAAGATCCTCTCCACCCTCGGGTCTTTGCCACCGGCATGGTCCATCGTGATATTGGAGATGGATCGAGCAATAGACTGTTACTGTAGCTGTCAAAGCTCCATCACAAATGCAGTTATGTGAATAGAAAGGGATTCCACTCAGTCAATGTTGCGATGCGCATTTGCCTGATACATGTTATTGCTGGATGCCGGGAGGAAGGCGATGCTGAATGTTTTCAATTCATTAAATAAAACGGATACTTTTTGCAAGGGTTTACTGACTGACAAATAATCAACCAACTACATACTGTAACTTTTCAGTGCACGTTCTTATTTACATTGTGACAACAGCATTGTGAGTTCCCGCAGTGACCCGCACACAGACATGATGGAATTCAGGTTCATGTTTGTATTGATCACATATACTGTAGGCAGGCTACACATGGCGTATCTGCTACATCATACATGGCAGTAAGATTCATTGTTCTTGTATATGCTCTCGTATTATTGTTTATATAGGCTACCCAATACTGACATCAAAATAGATTGTAGTATGCCTCTAGAAATCATATGCAGCAGGTAGAGAATTGACGGGAGATCCATCGCGATTTGGAATAAAATTGAGGAGAACTTTAATCCCTGGGTATTAATCAAACAACACGGGAAAAGGCAGTCATATTTCAGCGCGGTATTTATTAGTGTTTGCGCTGCCCAGGCAGCAATGGTTAATAGATATCATTTCATGGGTGTATTCCATTACCGTATATGGTTAATCGGGGCGTTTCTGGTATGCAAATACTTAAAACAGTGCACGAGCTCAAACGTAGGATCAAAGTCATATTCATCATGACAGGTGTGCGTAGAACCTGCGTACGCACGTGTGATGAATCCCGACTTCCCTGTGCGTACACTCATTCTAAATTCTGTGCTTACGTGTGGAAATAGAACATGTTCTACGCACACGTTGATGAATGAGGGCCCTGGAGTTTTTTAGATCATATTTGTCTGAGAGAAGTTTTTGTGTTAGCCTGGGCGACGCTGTATCCTCCACAGCACCTCTCCCCTGCGGGGTTCCCCAAGGCTCAATTCTCGGGCCAATTTCATTTGTGTTGTACCTGCTCCCCTTAGGGCCTATACTCCGAAAGCATGGCGTCTCCTTTCACTGCTACGCAGATGACAGCCAGATTTACATGCCATTAAAAAGAAACACTATCAACCCGGTAAAACCACTATTGGCATGCCTTGATGATGTTAAGGCATGGCTGGCATCAAACTGTCTTTGTCTCAATGACAGTAAAACAGAGGTCATGGTGTTTGGTCCCAGCAATGGTCATGTGCCTCCTCCTGGTGATTTGGGCCCTCTTGGGCTTTTTGTGAAGCCAACAGTCACCAACCTAGGGGTGAAATTCGATTGTGACCTAAAGCTGGACAAGCAGATCAATACTGTGGTGGGAAGGAGCTTTTTCCAGCTTAGGAGGCTGTCCAAGGTCAAACCTTTTTTATCCCGTTCCGTTTTTGAAACGGTTATCCATGCTTTTATGACCTCTCGCCTTGATTATTGTAATGCCCTGTACGTGGGCGTCAGTCAGGCCTCCCTCTCTCGTTTGCAGTTGGTGCAAAACGCCGCTGCCCGTCTGCTGACGGGAACGCGAAAGAGGGAGCACATTTCCCCTGTGCTGGCTGCCCTCCACTGGCTTCCTGTGCATTTTAGGATTGATTTTAAGGTTTTACTGTTTGTTTTTAAATGTTTGAACGGCTTGGCACCGGGTTACCTCTCAGACCTGCTGGAACCCTATGTTCCTCTAAGGTCCCTCAGGTCCTCTGACCAGCTCCTCTTGGCCATTCCAAACTCCAGGCTGAAGCTTAGGGGGGACCGTGCTTTTACAGTGGCAGCCCCAAAGCTCTGGAATGAGCTGCCACTGCATGTTAGGCAGGCCCCCACTCTGCAGGTGTTTAAATCACGCCTAAAAACACACTTATTTGCTCTGGCTTTTGTTTTTTAAACAGTTTTTTGAGAGATTGGCCTTTTTATGTGACACATTGTACTGTTTTATTATGTGTTTTTATTACATTTTTATGTTTTATGTTTTATCCTATGTTTGTGGACTTGTACAGCACTTTGGTCAACTTTGTTGTTTTAAATGTGCTATATAAATAAAGTGGATTGGATTGGATTGGATTAATGTTATCTAGTGAATGTCCTGTTATGTTAAATGGTAAATGTTAAATGGTAAATGATGCATTTATATAGTGCTTTTATCAAAAGTACTTTACAATGTTAATGTTAGTTAATGTTGTCTATTGAACGCCATGTTAATGTTAGCTAATGTTCTCTATTGAACATCATGTTATGTTAGCTAATTCAGAGAAGAGAGTCGATCCAGGCACTCAAAAAGATGTAAAATCCAGAGGGAAGATGGTTAAAAGGCCTTTATTAAAGGTGGCTAAGTCATTTAAAATCTAATCAACATGTTTCGACCATAGCGGTCTTCATCAGGATTAGAGTAAAATGTACAAACACATCACCCCCTTGAATACCCACAGGTGAGTGTCAGGTGAAACAATCAAGCAATAAACACCAAATGATTGAACCGAGTGATGATTGGAAGGCACACGCAAGGGCGGAGCCATCAATCAGTGACAGTGTCAGTGTAGAAAAATAAAAAATATATATCAAACAGGCTATAAGTATAAGCATAGATAAATAATCAGTAAGCAATACACAGAAAAATATAATAGCCTATGTAGCCTATGTACGGTACAAAGAATACACACAATACAATGGCAATAAACATATAGGATAGAAATCAAAGATAACACATGAAGTCAATATCCTCATTTAGCCCAGGGGCATTAAGAGCGTCAAGGCTATGAATCCAGAATGTTTCCCTCTGATTGAGTTTGCGGATGCGGTCTCCGCCCCTAATAAGAGGTTTGATATGTTCAATGCCCACAATTTTCAGTATAGAATCGTTATTGTTGGGTACTTCTGTGAAATGTCTGGCTATGGGATAAACATGATTTTTGGTTCTGATGGCGTATTTGTGTTCAGCTAAACGATCCCGCAGACGCCGCTTGGTACGACCTACATAGAAGATGCCAGGACAAGTACAAGACAAGCGATAAATGACATGAGTGGTATTACAGTTAATAAAGTCATTAATCTTGTATGATCGCTGAGATTTAAAGTCAGTGAATGTCTTGGTTTGTATGACGTTGACACAGTGTGGACAATTCATACATTTGTAGGTTCCAATAGGTCTCCTAAGCCAAGACTCCTTAGTCGCGGGAGAAAGGTAGCTATGAACTAATTTGTCTCTTAATGTTGGAGCACGTCTGAAAGAAAAAACTGGAGGTTGAGGGAACACTTGTCTGAGAGTGGGGTCACTATCAATAATGGGCCAGTTCGTATTAATGATGCGCTTAACGTGTCCCGCTGCTGTGCTATATTGGGTCACAAAGAAGGGGCGGGACTGAGACTCGTTCCGTCGTCTACTTTTCTTGAGCAAATCAGACCTATTAAGTGTCTGTGCCTTATTACGTGCCCTTGCCACTACATCTGGATTATACGATCGATTTTCAAATCTGGTAGTCATATCAGCAGCCTGTTGATGAAACTCACTATCACTATCACAAATACGACGTAAACGTTGAAATTGACCAAAAGGAATGTTGTCGATCATGTGAGGGGGATGGAAAGAGTCAGCTCTCAAGAGGGTGTTACGTGAAGTTTTCTTTCTAAAAATGGTGGTGTGTAATTTACCAAATATATCTTTTGAGATAGTAAGATCTAGAAAGTCAATAATTGTTAAAGAATATTCTATGGACAGACGGATATTGTTATTTAAAGAGTTGAGATAACTATGAAAAGCCAACAGTTCAGATTCATTGCCATCAAAAATAAATAATAGATCTTCAATATACCGGCCATACCAGGTGATATTGTGATACCAAGGATTGATAGGGTTGAGCACATACAACTTTTCCCAAAGGCCTAAAAAGAGACAAGCATAATTAGGAGAAAGACAAGAGCCCATAGGGACACCCATAACTTGTTTGTAAAACCCATCTGTGAACATAAACACATTGTTATGGATAATCCATCTGGTCAAGTCAACAAGAAACTTGGTAGGGGGCAAAGCATTTCCTCTATCAGATAAAAAGTGTGTCAATGCTGTAAGCCCTTCCTCATGATCTATGTTCGTATACAGACTTTCAACATCCATAGTTACTAAATAATGAGATTCTAAATTGGTAAGGTTAGCTAAACTATTGAGAACATCCGTAGTATCTTCAATAAAAGAAGGGAGTTGCTTAACATACGGTTTAATGAAGAAATCAATAAATTTAGAAGCTGGTTCTGTAAGGGTACCGTTACCAGATATAATAGGATGACCAGGAGGGTTGTCAAAGGGTTCCTTGTGTATTTTAGGAAGTAAATAGAAAGACGCTAAAGCAGGATGTTCAACCAATAAAAACTTAAGATCCTTATCAGAAATCCAATTAGCCTCCTTAGCATGGTTAAGTATTGTATGAAATTGTAATTTCATATCAGATAAGGGGCTACTAGTAAGGTTGACATAGTACTTAGAGTCTAATTGGCGTATGGCCTCTGAGATATATTGGTATTTAGAAAGAACCACAGTAGCACCCCCTTTGTCAGCAGGTCGAATGATAATATGGTCACGTTTAGCCAGTTCATCAAGAGCAGTTCGTTCCTTATAATTCAAATTACATTTGCGCACAGATTGCAGAGTAGTACTACTGAAAAGTTTATTAATCTCATGGTCAACTTTCCTAGTAAAGGCTATGAGACTAGGGTTCGACACAATAGGAGCAAAATTAGACTTGGGTCTAAATAATGGAAGAGAGTCAGGCACAGTGGCGGCTCGCCACCGGGGGCGCTAGGGCGCCGACCCACCTGTTTTAATGAGAGAAGAAGAAAAAATAGTTTTTGTTTTTTGTTTTATAGCCCTATAAATAATATAAACATGTTTAAAATGAATAATATTTACTCATTTTAAGTATGTTTGTGTTTCCAATGCACAATATAACTTAATTTTACAAAGATTAATAATAGTTTTCCTGAACAGGAAGTGACGATTCTGTCTGATATAGACCTTTTCATTACCGTAGCCGGAGGCATTTCTCCTTGCCGTATTTCTCTCTGGGCTAGGCACAATTGCGCCTGGAGTGCGCGTGCCCGCCGTGCACTGGTTCATCGCTGTATCCGTCGCAGCCACGCGCTTTGCGTTGAATATGATGTATTATGATGGAACTCGGGCGCTGGTTTGAAACGACCTAGCAAGCAGCCGAGCGTCTAAAAGCTCTCTGATTGGCCGACGCGGTACTTTCCGTAACCGCAGTTTGCAACATGAGTTTATGCTGTTGTTGTGTTGTGTGATGCAGATATTTGTCTTGGAGCGTGATGGCAAGTTCTTTCAACGGTTAGGCTTAGGCACTCTTTCAAAGTTGGTTAAGGTTAGAGTTTGTCTTAGAGCATGGCGATAGAACACCAGGTAGTTTGCAGGCTGTTCGAGGCGGACATGGACAAAGGCACTCGCAGTACTTGTTGGCTAAGCTATATTATGGATGCAGTGTGGAGGGACATGCATGGACAATGGATGGACATCAACACAGGCTGGATGGACAATGCCATGGAGTGGATATACTTTATCAACAAGCCAACAACAAGGTAGATTAGCGATCTTAACTCTAGTTTAATACATGATACGTTGTCTACTGATGCCGCATAATATCAACAGCTGATTCGTTGTAACGTTACAGCTTTCAGCTAACGTTAGCTACTGCTAGCTGTTAGCTCCGTTAGCTTAGCTGGCCACTTTTATAATTACTGCATGGAAACGGAGTAACGTTAACGTTGAAACGTTATGTCGAGGTCATACAATACTACAGTCGACATAAGGTTAACGTTACCCCGTTTCCATGAAGTGTTTAAATAGCAGCAATCTTGTTGAAAATGTAACGTTACTAAAATGCTCTCTCTCTCTCTCTCTCTCTCTCTCTCTCTCTCTCTAATTTCGCCGCGTGTGGGGCATAACCACTCAGACAATGAATGGTAACTTGTTTAAAATGACGAGATATACAAATGTGGTTATTATTGAATGGATCTGACATCATCTGAGAGAGAGAGAGAGAGCGAGAGAGCAAGAGAGCGAGAGAGAGAGAAAGAGCTGTGCGTGTTTGTGTTGGGCTATTGGAAACGTGGTTGCATTTGACTGACTGATCATATATTGATCGATGGCAATGGTGATAATATTCGCCAATGCGTGCCTTGTACATGTTTGCAAAATGTTTGGTATAGCGCCCCTAGTGGCGAAGCATCCACGAGCCGCTACTGGTCAGGCATAGTTTCAGAGTCACTGATAAGGGCCGGCACAGCGTCCGTTTCGAGATCCGGCTGGGAAGCAGTGCGGGGATACTCATGTGTGTGTCCAGATTGATGGTGATACCAGGTCGTAAGATGTAAGTTACGATAAAATCGAAATAAATCGACTCTGGTGTTGAAAAGACTGGTGTTATATGTAGGAGCAAAAGATGTACCTTTGGACAGAACTGACAACTGTTCGTTACTGATGTTGATACCGGAGAGATTGACTACCGTGGATACCGTTTCCTCGGTTGGTTCCTCAGTGCCGACGGTCTGCGATGAGCAGGCTGAGCGCGCCGAGCGTCTTCCTCTTCCACGGTGTGTCTTCCGTAGTTGATGGTTCTGGTAGGTGGTAGAGGAGGAAAGTCGCCCCCTAAAAATGTTTCCTGTTCCGTGGAGATGATAGATAGCTACCTTCCTCCCACGACTAAGGAGTCTTGGCTTAGGAGACCTATTGGAACCTACAAATGTATGAATTGTCCACACTGTGTCAACGTCATACAAACCAAGACATTCACTGACTTTAAATCTCAGCGATCATACAAGATTAATGACTTTATTAACTGTAATACCACTCATGTCATTTATCGCTTGTCTTGTACTTGTCCTGGCATCTTCTATGTAGGTCGTACCAAGCGGCGTCTGCGGGATCGTTTAGCTGAACACAAATACGCCATCAGAACCAAAAATCATGTTTATCCCATAGCCAGACATTTCACAGAAGTACACAACAATAACGATTCTATACTGAAAATTGTGGGCATTGAACATATCAAACCTCTTATTAGGGGCGGAGGCCGCATCCGCAAACTCAATCAGAGGGAAACATTCTGGATTCATAGCCTTGACGCTCTTAATGCCCCTGGGCTAAATGAGGATATTGACTTCATGTGTTATCTTTGATTTCTATCCTATATGTTTATTGCCATTGTATTGTGTGTATTCTTTGTACCGTACATAGGCTACATAGGCTATTGTAGAAATCGTCGGAAAGGAGAGACGCACAATTTCTATCTTGCAACCACACCAAGTAAGTAGTGTGTCATTTATTATCTTCTTAGCACAAGTGACAGCTGTCAGATCTATGCCGTGCTAAACTCTGACAGCTCCGCGTCACCAAAAACATTTTATGAATGACATTCCACCAGCGCGTCTTCTCTAAGCCCAACCCCCAACCAACCTCATTAAAGTGACAGTGACCCATCAATACATCAAAACAATCTAATGGTGAATTATGTCCATAGCACCCACTACATACGTCCCCCCAGAATTCATCATAACAAAAGAAGTCAATGAACAGGAGGGCGGAGAACTCTGCCATAACGGCTCCGCCTGACCCCTGTAGCGGCCGGCACCGCTGTAGGGAAAACCTTAAGGGCCCTACGGCCACTCGGGCACAGGATAGGTGGCGAGGGGGTCTCGTGGGCCTTACTCGGAAGACTGGGCAAGGTAGGGGGTCGTCCCCGCCGTGGGGGCTGGGCCAGTCCAACAGGTTTGCCCAAGTCCACATGAGCCGGTTTAAGGCGGTCTATGGAAATGTGTTCCAGCTTCCCGCCCATGTCCACCACAAAGTACTTGTCTCCAGCCTCCTGGACACGGAACGGACCGTCGTATGGAGGTTTCAAGGGGTCCCGGTGGGCATCGTGACGGATGAAAACATATTCCGCTGACTGCAGACTTGTAGGGACGTGCGACCGGGGAAGGCCGTGCTGTGAGGTGGGGACCGGCGTGAATACCTTAGCCTTCTCCAGAAGTGCTGTCCGCTGCTGGGCTGCACACCAGGGGGCAGTAATGTTAGGGATGAAATCCCCTGGCACCCGCAGAGGCTGACCGTAAACCAGCTCAGCCGAGGAGGTCTGAAGGTCTTCCTTGGGGGCCGTCCTGAGACCAAGCATGACCCACGGGAGCCGGTCGACCCAGCCGCTGTCAGTAAGGCTGGCCCGAAGTGCTGCTTTCATTGAGCGGTGAAAGCGCTCGCATAACCCATTGGCCTGCGGGTGGTATGACGTAGTCCGGTGTAGCTTCACGCCCAGGCTCTTGGCGACCGTGTTCCAGAGCTCGGACGTGAACTGTGGGCCCCGGTCTGAAGAGAGGTCAGCTGGAGTGCCAAACCGGGCGACCCAGGTTCCAATAAAGGCTCTGGCCACCTCGGCGGACGTCGTGCCTGACAGTGGAACTGCCTCTGGCCAACGGGTAGTCCTGTCCACCATAGTAAAGAGGTAACTGAAGCCGTGTGAGGGGGGCAGAGGGCCCACTAGGTCAACGTTCACGTGGTCGAACCTCCTTTCAGGTACAGGGAAGTGCTGCAGGGGGGCCTTGGTGTGACGGTACACTTTAGCGCGCTGGCACTCCAAACAGGAGTCAGCCCAGTCTCTTACATCTTTTCTAAGCCCAGGCCAGACAAACTTGGCAGACACTAGCCTCTGCGTAGGTTTCTTTCCCGGGTGGGAGAGGCCGTGAACAGCGTCATAAACACGCCGCCTCCATCCTGTGGGAACGATGGGGCGGGCCTGTCCCATAGAGACATCACACAGGAGTGTGGTGCCAGCGCTGTCAAAAACCACATCCTCTAACCGCAGGCTTGAGGTGGCTGACCTGAAATCCTGCACTTCAGGGTCGGTAGCCTGGTCCGCCGCCATACCGGTGTAATCCAGCCCCAAGTGGATGGCGCCCACTACAGCCCGGGAGAGGCAGTCTGCGACAAGGTTTGCTTTACCTGCCACATGTTGAATGTCAGTAGTGAACTCTGAGACATATGAGAGCTGTCGCTGTTGACGGGCGGACCATGGCTCAGACACCTTGGCCATGGCGAACGTCAGTGGCTTGTGATCCACGAAGGCCGTGAACTGGCGGGCCTCCAGCAGGAAACGAAAATGGCGGATGGCAAGGTAGAGGCCGAGGAGCTCCCGATCGAAGGTGCTATACCTCCGCTCGCTGGGGCTTAACTGGCGGCTGAAAAAAGCGAGCGGCTGGCAAGCCCCGCCTACCCACTGTTCAAACACTGCGCCCACGGCAAAATCTGAGGCGTCGGTGGTGATGGAGATTGGGGCCTTAAAGGAAGGATGTGCCAGCATGGTGGCGTTGGCTAGGGCAGCCTTGGCATCCAGAAAAGCTTTGTCTCTCTCCGCAGACCAGTCGACCGCATGTTTTGGCGCTTTACCCCTAAGGGCCTCATACAACGGCCGCATAATCCGAGCCGCCTGGGGAATAAAGCGGTGATAAAAGTTGATCATTCCGAGAAACTCCTGCAGTGACCTAACCGTGGGCGGCCGGGGAAAATTCATCACCGCTTCCACCTTCATGGGAAGAGGGACCGCTCCCTCTTTAGTGACTCTGTGCCCCAGGAAGTCAATGGTCGACCGCCCAAACTGGCATTTGGCCGGGTTGATTATCAGTCCATGCTCATTTAGCCGCTCAAAAAGCATCCTGAGGTGGGACATGTGCTCAGCCTTAGAGGCGCTGGCTATGAGGATATCATCCAAGTATACAAAAATAAAATCCAAGTCTCGTAGCACAGAGTCCATAAGGCGCTGGAACGTCTGTGCAGCGTTTTTGAGGCCGAATGGCATGCGCAGAAACTCAAATAGTCCAAATGGAGTTATGACTGCTGTTTTGGGGACATCCAGCGGTTGGACGGGCACCTGATGATACCCACGCACAAGGTCCACCTTGGAAAACATTAATTTCCCTGAAAGGCGGGCAGAAAAGTCCTGAATGTGCGGGACTGGGTACCGGTCCGGCGTCGTAGCATCGTTGAGCCGGCGGTAATCTCCACACGGGCGCCACCCGCCTCCCGGCTTGGGGACAATGTGGAGGGGGGAGGCCCATGGGCTGTCGGAGCGACGGACAATGCCGAGGCGTTCCATGTTCTCGAACTCTGCCTTGGCAATGCTGAGCTTGACCGGGTCGAGGCGCCGAGCCCGGGCATAGACTGGAGGGCCGGTCGTGGCGATATGATGTTCCACTCCATGCTTGGCTGTAGATGATGAGAACGTGGGCCGCGTGAGGCCCGGGAACTCGGCGAGAAGGTGTTGAAACTCATCTGCGGCGGAGAGCATGCTAGAGAGTCTGATGGAGTCTGCACCCCCAAGCGCACCAGCATAAGAGCAGAATGTAATGGCATCAATTAAGCGGCAATTTTTAACATCCACTAACAGTCCATAATCACACAAAAAATCAGCGCCTAGAAGAGGGACGGCTACATTAGCTGTTATAAAGTCCCAGCCAAACCGTTGGCCACTAAAACACATTTCGACATACCTGGTGCCGTGTGTGCGGATGGGGGTGCCGTTGGCGGCCTCCATGGGGGGTCCGTGTCCGCCGGATAGGATGTCCACTCTAGAAGCCGGCAAGACGCTCCTCTGCGCGCCCGTGTCGCACATGAAACGCCGCCCGGAGATGGTGTCCTGGACAAACAGTAGCCTGCCAGCCTGACCGACGCTCATGGCCACTAACGAGCGCCGGCCCGGGCATTTCCCGGCCCACTGAAGCTGCACGGCGGGCGGCACTGCTTGGCTTTAGGTCCAAACCGTGCATGATAATAACACAGCCCCGCGTTCGCGTCACGCTGCTGGCGAGGGGCTGTCGCTGCGGCGGTGAAGTTCCAGTCTCCCGGCGGTGAAACAAAGGCTTGGGTTGGGAAAACTGCCGCTGCACAGTGCTGTTGACCAGCCAAAAAAAACGTATCAGCCTCCTTGGCCAGAGTGCGGCAATCGTCTATAGTTGTGTTGGCCAGAGCAGCCCGAACCGGAGAAGGCAGCTGACGCAGGAAAAGTTGCATGAAAAGGAAATCAGGCTTGTGCTCTCCCAATAAATCCAGCATCCTATCCATGAGCTCCGATGGCTTGCTATCACCGAGCCCTTGCAAAGAAAACCATCGGCTGGCCCGCTCGGTATCGGAAAGTTCGAATGTCTTTAACAGATGAGACTTGATCGTTAGATATTTATCTCGAGCCGGAGGGTTCTTTAGGAGGCTCACCACTCTGCTGGCTGTCGAACTTCCCAGGGCTGATACCACATAATAATATCTTGTTGTATCCGAGGTAATCTCACGCAGCTCGAACTGTGCCTCCGTTTGCGCAAACCATGCCGAGGCTGACGACTCCCAGAACTCAGGTAATTTCAGTGAAACTGCGTTCGTAGACATGTTGCCGCGGAAGCGTCTTCAAAACGTATAACAGGGTCACCACTGTAGAAATCGTCGGAAAGGAGAGACGCACAATTTCTATCTTGCAACCACACCAAGTAAGTAGTGTGTCATTTATTATCTTCTTAGCACAAGTGACAGCTGTCAGATCTATGCCGTGCTAAACTCTGACAGCTCCGCGTCACCAAAAACATTTTATGAATGACATTCCACCAGCGCGTCTTCTCTAAGCCCAACCCCCAACCAACCTCATTAAAGTGACAGTGCCCCATCAATACATCAAAACAATCTAATGGTGAATTATGTCCATAGCACCCACTACACTATTATATTTTTCTGTATATTGCTTACTGATTATTTATCTATGCTTATACTTATAGCCTGTTTGATATATATTTTTTATTTTTCTACACTGACACTGTCACTGATTGATGGCTCCGCCCTTGCGTGTGCCTTCCAATCATCACTCGGTTCAATCATTTGGTGTTTATTGCTTGATTGTTTCACCTGACACTCACCTGTGGGTATTCAAGGGGGTGATGTGTTTGTACATTTTACTCTAATCCGGATGAAGACCGCTATGGTCGAAACATGTTGATTAGATTTTAAATGACTTAGCCACCTTTAATAAAGGCCTTTTAACCATCTTCCCTCTGGATCTTTTTGAGTGCCTGGATCGACTCTCTTCTCTGAACTCTGCATTCCCGGTGATCCAAGAGCACCTTAACCTATATTGAACTGAGCTAACCAAGTTCTCCCTTTTGAGCACCTGGTTGTTTTTTCTCCTGCTTGCTGCATTATGTTAGCTAATGTTCTCTATTGAACATGGTAAATGGCTGCTTTTTTATATAGCGCTTTTATCCAAAGCGCTTTACAATTTGTTCCTCACATTTATACAATGGCATGCAAATTTCACGATTCTGATTGGCTGAAACAGTCAAGTTACACGTGGGTATTTGTTATAACCAACACTCTTGGTCCCACTCTTGGTCAATCCGCCATGCACGTTTTTAGAAGTGAAAGCAAGATGGCGGACAGTAAACGTTACGAATGGATATGTTGACAGCGTTATAACAACTAAATTCAAAACGATTCTGTGATGGCGACTGTGTTAGTTTCTTACACAATGTTGGATTATGTAATTAGTGGGTTGCGCGAATTGATTGATTGATTGATTGATTGATTGATTGCAAATTGTATTACTGTCCGCCTTGTTTCCAACTGGTTAAGCTTGGCGACTCTTTCGAAGTTGCCCTCTTTCGAAGTTGGTTATGCTTAGAGTTTGTCTTTAGAGCAGGGCGATAGACCACCAGCCCTGATTCCAAACTCTAAGCATAACCAACTTCGAAAGAGGGCGACTTCAAAAGAGTCGCCAAGCTTAACCAGTTAGAAACAAGGCAGACAGTAATAAAATTTGCAATCAATCAATCAATCAATTCAATAATCCACGCTCACTTAAAACAGTGCACCTCCCAGCTGCTTCTATAGAAAGTAGGTTAAAAAAATAGTTTTACCTTCTATAGGGAAAAGAAAAGTTCTTACATTACATATGTTTCCTGAAAGGTTTATCCTTTTCATATGTTTCCTTTAAGGCATCCTTTATATGTTTCCTGAAATGTTCATATGTTCCATTAAGATAATTCCTTTACACATGCTTTTATTTTTGAGTTTTCTTTTACTAATACCTTGTGTTCACCAGTCTTGGCCTTATACCAGCTGGCATTCATTAGTAATCACGGGCACTATTTAGACCTGCCCGTTTCTCACACTCATTGTCGCGCCATTGATTTTCATTGCATTGTTTTGTCATTGTTTTGTTACCACAGTTGTGTTCGGTCACATACTCACCGTTCCTTCTTAGTCCATATTTTTCCAGCACTGCTGAGTATTGTTTTCGGGTTTTACAGTTCGCTTTGTTTTGTACCGTTGATGATGATTGATGATTGATGAGAACAATGGAAGAATTCAAAATACCAGTTTCTGACTGAAGAATAATTGCCAACTTATACTGGAGGCAGAAGGCTAATGTTAGATTAGGAAAGGAGAAATCAAGAGACTTCCCGGTGGAGAAGGGTGTAAGACAAGGATGCATCTTGTCCCCTGTACTCTTTAATATGTACAGTGAATCACTGATGAAAAAAGGTCTGAGAGGAGGGAAAGGAGTAAAACTTGGCGAAGAGAACATCACCAATATAAGATACGCGGATGACACTGCTATAGTCTGTAACTGTCAAGAAGATCTACAGGACATGATGAATAAGCTGAATGTCGAATGCAAAAACGATGGAATGTCGCTAAACACAAAGAAAACTAAAGTAATGATCATTGAAAAAACACCAGGAGCTGTTTGTAAAATACAGGTGGATGGAGAAAAACTTGAACAAGTGAAGGAGTACATGTACCTTGGAAGCTGGATCAGTGAAGGTGGAAGAGCTAACATGGACATTAAGAGAAGAACCGGAATTGCAAAGGGCGCATTCTGGAACCATAAAGAATTATTGAGAAGAAACATAAGTTGAAAAACGAAGACCAGGATTTTGGAAAAACGTATGTTATGTCAGTCTTTTCATATGGAGCAGAAGCATGGACGCTGAATGAAGAGGCAAAGAGGATGATAGACTATTTTGAAATGTGGACGCTGAGGAAGATGCTGAAGATAACATGGAAGGATAAGATCAAGAATGAGGAGGTACTGAGAAGAGCGGATATGCAAGGAGGACAGCTGCTGGAGAGGTTGAAAAAGAGAAAGATGGAGTTGTGCGGGCATGTTCTGAGAGGATCCAGCGGGGAGATGTTCAAGAAGGTGGTGATGGGGAAGGTGGATGGAAAGAGAGGAAGTGGAAGACCAAGAAGAGGCTGGGTAGACGACGTCTGTGATTGGAGCGGAGTGAGAGGCGGAGTCACGGAGTTGGAGAGAAGAAGTGGGGACAGAATGGGTTGGAGAGTGATAGGCAACCTTCGGAACGAAAAAGCCACCTAATGATGATAGTAAAAGCCTGTTCATCTTCATCCTGTCGTCTCTGCCTTTTACTCTCTCTGCTCATGTTCCTGCATTTGGGGTCTCCTCTCCTATTCCCACACCGAACCCTCACAGAATGGCGTGACCAGTCCTGATCCCAGCAGTCATGAAGACAGTAAGAGTGAGCGACGCGCTCCTCTCGATGGGCAGATTCTTCAAAGGGGATTTTCTCTCCTCATCCTCAGAGGAGAGGTGCACGATGTACACGCTGCTCACCTCTGCAGGCGCTTCAGCTGGAGGTGCACGGCCGTGTGATCCGATGGCTGATTCGGGAGCTTTTGTCCTTTGCCCGTGGTGAAGCTCCGGTTACCAGCACGCCTTCCTCTGCAAGTACAACTAGTCCTCTCACGGTTAAGACAGCCCAGACTGTTAGCACAGCCGTTAGCCTAGCTTCCACAGCTAGTGCAACTAGCCCCCGCTCTGTTAAGACAGCCCAGGTTGTTAGCACAGCCGTTAGCCTAGCTTCCACAGCTAGTGCAACTAGCCCCCGCTCTGTTAAGACAGCCCAGACTGTTAGCACAGCCGTTAGCCTAGCTTCCACAGCTAGTACTGCTAGCCCCCGCTCTGTTAAGACAGCCCAGACTGTTAGCACAGCCGTTAGCCTAGCTTCCACAGCTAGTACTGCTAGCTCCCTCGCTGCTAACACAGCCCAGGCTACTAGCATAACCGCTAGCCTAGCTACCGTAGCTAATGCAGCTAGCAGAACCTCTGCCCCCACAACCAAGTCAATGGTTTCTTCTGTTAGGAGACTCACTGTGGACTCGGTCTGTATCTCTAGCTTAGCTCCTTCTGCTACAGCTAGTAAGTCTAGGGAGGCTAGCAAAGCTCCTATAGCTAGCCAGGCTTTCACAACTAGTCCAGCCCTGTCTGCTAGTTTAGCTTCTTCAGCTAGCCAGGCTTTCAAAACTAGTCCAGCCCTGTCTGCTAGTTTAGCTTCTTCAGCTAGCCAGGCTTTCACAACTAGTCCAGCCTTGTCTGCTAGTTTAGCTTCTTCAGCTAGCCAGGCTTTCACAACTAGTCCAGCCCTGTCTGCTAGTTTAGCTTTTTCAGCTAGCCAGGCTTTCACAACTAGTCCAGCCCTGTCTGCTAGATTAGCTTCTGCAGCTAGCACCTTAGCTCTTCCTGCTAACATAGCACCTACAGTTAGCACCTCAGCTCTCCCTGCTAGCACAGGTCCTGTAGCCCCTGTAGCCAATATAACTTTGTCAGCTACTTCCTTAGTGTCCCCTGCTAGGACAGCCACTGCTAGTCCTACAGGCCCTACAGCTAAACCTATGGCTTCCTCTGTTAGGAGACTCAGTGTGGTTCCAGCCCTTAGTACTGGCTTAGCTCCCCCTGCTACTGCTTGCAAGTCTAGAAAGGATAGTAAAGCCCTTACAGCTAGCAGGGCTTCTTCATCTAACCCAACCTCTACTGCCAGCCTAGCCCCTGTTAGTTTAGCCCGAGGTGCTACGCCCGGTCCGGCCTCCACGCCCGGTCCGGCTCCCACGCCTGACCCAGCCGCTACGCCCGATCCGGCTTCTACGCCCAGCCCGGCCTCCTCGACTGGTCCCGGCTCCTCGTCTGGTCCCGACTCCTCGACAGGTTCCGGCTCCTCGTCTGGTCCCGGCTCCTCATCTGATCCCGGCTCTTCGTCTGGTCCCGGCTCCCCGACTGGTTCCGGCTCCTCGTCTGGTCCCGGCTCCTTGTCTGGTCCCGGCTCTTCGTCTGGTCCAGCCCTACGCCATGGTCTTCGCCGTGGTCTTCGCCATGGTCTACATCCGCAGAGACCCCCATCCGGGGTTCTGCACCCGGTCCCGAGGTCTGCACATGGAGTGGTCCCCGTCCGGGGTCCTGCTCCGGGGTTGTCGTCTTCGCACCTCCGCTCCGGCCCTTCTGGTCCGGCCCCGTATCCTGCGCCTGGAGGATCCCTCGTCCAGGGTCCTGCTCCGGGTCTGTCGCCCATGCCCCTTTGCTTCAGGCCTCCTGACCGGCCCTCCGTCCAGGTGTCCTGTCCCCCTCACCGGGCCTCTGTCCCCGTTTCCGGCCCCCGTCGTCGGGCCTTTGTCCCTGTCTCCGGCCGCACTGACCCTGTGCACCGCCCGCCCTTCCCCGGGCTCCCCTCTGGTCCGGTTTCTCGGTTCCCCTGCTGCTTTGCCCCTCCGGGGTTCTTTTCGCGGCCTCCCGGCCCCGGTTCTCTGGGTCCTCGCCCCTAGTTTTTTCGGGGGTCTCGGCCCCCCGCCTCACCCGTTCCCGGACGGTCTTACCGGTCGTCTGGAAGCCGACCCTTTGGGGGGGGTACTGTCATGCTCCCAGCCAGGGATCCTGCCCGAACAATATGAACAGTGGTTTTCTGCCGCCCTGTTCTGCAGCAACTCCAGATACTTAACCTCCTAGGTTTGCTGGATACTATTACTACTATGTTTAATGTTATGCTGTGTTTGCTCTGTTCATGTTGTGTGTCCCTGTTTTAGGTTGTGTTTAAAAGGTTTATCTTTTCATATGTTTCCTTTAAGCTATCCTTTACATATGTTTCCTGAAAGGTTTATCCTTTTCATGTTTCCTTTAAGGTATCCTTTACATATGTTTCCTGTGAGGTTAATCCTTTTCATATGGTCCATTAAGATAATTCATTTACACATGCTTTTATTTTTGATGTGAGTTTTCTTTTACTAATACCTTGTGTTCACCAGTCTTGGCCTTATACCAGTAATCATTAGTAATCACGGACACTATTTAGACCTGCTCGTTTCTCACACTCATTGTTGCGCCATTCAAGTTTTCAAGTTTCTTTAATAGTTGTCATACAGAAGTACAGAATACTTTCATACAAAATGCTTCTTACTGTTACGCTTCAGAGACTGTGCTAGACAAGATAGTATCAAATAACATAGTATGGCATGTAAATTAGAAGTAGAAAATGAGGTCACAGTGTTCAGTATAGACATATGTACAACGTTCGATGCATAATAGACGTAACTGAGTTACCATATAATATACAATACTATATAGTGCAAAGCAGAAATGGGATGAGGTACAATTTAGGTACAATTTACAGTAAGGTGTACGAGTTGTAGTGCAATCCTTCATCAATAAATTTAAAGTGTGGGGAGTGGGTGCTACAGTGTGTTTGTTTAAAGTGAGTGTGTGCTATAAAGTGTGGGGAGTGGGTGCTACAGTGTGTTTGTTTAAAGTGAGTGTGTGCGTGTGGATGTGTGTGCTATGTGCGTTTGATGGTTGTTGTGTAGTGTTCATTGTTCGTTGAGCAGCCTGATGGCCTGGGGATAGAAGCTTCTTCTGAGTCTTTCTGTGCTCGCCTTGAGACTCCGGTATCGCTTGCCTGACCGCAGCAGTTCAAAGAGGCAGTTGTTCGGGTGACTGGAGTCTTTAATGATTCTCTTAGCCTTGCCCCTGCACCGCTTGTTGTAAATGTTCTGGAGGGTGGGGAGCCCCCCTCCAATTGTGCGTTCGGCTGAACGTGTCACTCTTTGTAGTCTGCTACGGTCTTGTGCAGTGCTATTCCCAAACCAGGAGGTGATGTTGCCAGTCAGGATGCTCTCTATTGTACATGAGTAGAAGTTCTTAAGGATCTTCTGACTGACTTGGAACTTCCTTAGGCGCCTGAGGAAGTAGAGGCGTTGTCGTGCCTTCTTCACAACACTGTCAATGTGTGTGGTCCATGTCAAGTCCTCGGATATGTAGGCTCCGAGGTACTTAAAGCTGTTCACTCTCTCAACCGGTGCCCGTCGATGCTGAGGGGGCTGTAGTCCTTGACCCCCGACCTCCTGAAGTCCACAATCATCTCCTTTGTTTTGCTGACGTTCAGGGATAGGCTGTTTTCCTGGCACCATCCCGCCAGGACCTTGACCTCTTCCAGGTAGGCCCTCTCGTCGTTGGCAGAGATCAGGCCCACCACCACTGTGTCGTCATCAAATTTGATGATTGTGTTCCTACTCCGCTGAGCCACACAGTCGTGTGTGTACAGGGAGTAGAGGAGGGGACTCAGAACACAGCCCTGGGGGGCCCCTATGTTGAGGGTGATGGATGAGGAGGTGCAGTTGCCTGCTCTCACCACCTGGGGTCTGCCCGTCAGGAAGTCCAAGACCCACTGGCAGAGGTCATAGTTCAAGCCCAGGTCCCTGAGCTTGGCTATGAGTTTGGAGGGGACTATGGTATTGAATGCCGAGCTGTAGTCGATGAATAGCATTCTCACATAGTTCCCCTTCCTCTTGTCCAGGTGTGATGCTGCTGTGTGCAGCACATGGGCTATGGCGTCCTCCGTGGACCTGTTGGGGCGGTATGCAAATTGCAGGGGGTCCATGTTGATGGGGAGGGAGGAGCAGATGTAGCCCTTTACTAGCTTCTCAAAGCACTTCATGGCTATGGAGGTGAGAGCTACAGGGCGGTAGTCGTTGAGGCAAGCAGGCTTGGATTTTTTGGGTACAGGGATAATAGTGGACTTCTTCAAGCAGGTGGGGATGACAGCCTGTTCTAAGGACAGGTTAAATATGTCAGTGAATACCGGGGCCAGTTGGTCGGCACAGACTTTTAGGACGCGGCTGGGGATGCCGTCCGGTCCTGCTGCCTTCCTGATATTCACTTTTTTAAAGGTCCGCCTCACCTCATGCTCTGTTACCCTGAACACTGAGTCCCCATCAGCAGCAACCCCCCCCCCCCCCCCCCCCATTGCCGTGGCTTGTGGGCTGGTGTTGTTATTACCAGCATCAAACCTCGCATAGAAGGTATTGAGGTCATTTGCTAAGGAGATGTCACTGTTCAGTTTGAGGGAGGTGCCTTTGTAGTCTGTCATCGTTTTGAGCCCCTGCCACATAGCCCTGGAGTCATCCTGTTCAAACTGGAGTTCAATTTTATCCCTGTAGCGCCGTTTTGCCTCTGTCACTGTCCTCCTTACGTTGTATCGCGCCACCTTGTGGTCATTCATGTTGCCTGCCACCAGGCCGTCGTTGTATGCTTTGGTGCGCGCTTTCAGAACTTCACGGACGGATCTGTCTACCCAGGGTTTTTGATTTGGGTAAACTCTAATTGTGGTAGTGGGGATTGTTTCTTCCACCAAAGTACGAACAAAGTCCAGCACTGTCTCTGTGTAGACATTAATGTTATCTGTGTCGCGGAACACGCTCCAGTCTGTGCACTCAAGCGCAGCTTGGAGCGTCTCCTCTGACGTCACATCCCATTTCTGCACCTCTCGCGAGACTACAGGAGTGCTCTTGATTCTTTGTTTATATTTTGGTGAAAGAAAGATGGCCACGTGATCAGACTTACCAAAGCCACTAGCAGAATGAGCCTTGTAGCCACCCTTGAATTGCGTGTAACAGTGGTCTAAAATGTTACCGCCTCTGGTGTTACAAGTCACATGCTGATAGAAGTCAGGCAAAACCTTTCTCAGATTGGCGCTATTGAAATCACCCACTACTACAATGGCGGCGTTAACGTTTGCTGCTTGGATTCTATTTACCTCGTCATGGAGTCTGGAGAGCGCGACACATTGATTTTCATTGCATTGTTTTGTCATTGTTTTGTTACCACAGTTGTGTTCGGTCACGTACTCACCTTGTCACCAGTATTTCCCAGTGAGTCCGTTCCTTCTTAGTCCATATTTTTCCACCACTGCTGAGTATTGTTTTCGGGTTTTACAGTTCGCTTTGTTTTGTACCGTTCCAACGTGTATCCCTGTTTTGCAACTGTATAGTAAAAGCCCGTTCATCTTCATCCCGCTGTCTCTGCCTTTTACTCTCTCTGCTCGTGTTACTGCATTTGGGGTCTCCTCTCCTATTCCCACACCGAACCCTCACAGTTGGATGTGTTAGTTTGTTGGATGTCTTTGTTGAAAGACAGTTGGATGTGTTAGTTTGTTGGATGTGTTAAGTTGAGAGACAGTTGCACTTCCGAGCTGCTTCCACACGGAGGCAACTGCTCTCTTTATTTTTTTGGGAACAACTTTTTCTGCGGATGGTTTTGTCAATAAATCTTCAATTAATGTGTGTTTATTGTATAGCAATAAGGTTGGATGACATCGGTCATTGTATAAAAGCCATTACACCACGCGCAGTCGTGGGTTATGAGAATTAGACCATGCCTAGGGGGGTCTAACTACCCTCGGCTGCGCCTCGGGCCTAACTACCACCCCTAGGCATGGTCTAATTTTCATAACCCACTCCTGTGTGTGATGTAATATAGCATTATACAACGGCATGCACATTTCTCGATTCTGATTGGCTGAAACAGTCAACTTACACATGGGTATTTGTATTAACCCCACGCTCTTGGTCCCAGGACCCGCCCACAACCGCATTACTATCACTCCGCCATGTGACGTTTTAGAAGTGAAAGCAAGATGGCGGACAGTAAACATTACGAAAGGATAATGGTGATAGGGTCATAAAGACTAAATGAAAAACGATTCTGTCACGGCGAATGTTTTAGTTTCTTAAACAATGTTGGATGATGTAATTGATGGGTAGGGTGCCCAGCGGGACAGTCCCGATCGTGGGACGGTTGTCCCGCGTCCAGCTACAACAGAACAATGTCCCACAGATCATGGTAAAAACAATAATAATAATTATTATTATTTTAAAAATGTTTTAAATGTTGTTCATTTAATGCCTCGCTCCAATTAAGTGTGTCAGTGTGACTCGAGTCAGAAGAAACACAGACCTCTAGTCTACCCCTGCGGGGCCATCCGTGTAACAGTGACAGCCAATGAAATGGGTGCATTTGTCACGCTGTCCAAGGTGCTGAACTGCTCTCTCGTGCAGCTCCGTGTTGAGGCTTGAGTCCCGCTCGGGGCAAGAGCCTGCTGCCTGTCCGCCGACCCCCCACCTCTATCCCCCAATTGCCGTATTTACGCTGCATCGACTTTAATAAACGGCACGGCTCAAATACTTGACATACCGGAAAGACAGTTGCGCTGTCTTTAAACTGCTAATAATACTCCATGACTCTGGCGAGACGCAGACCTTGCACCGGGGGATGATGATGAGCCGCAAAGGCGCCGCCAGCGAGGGACCGAAGCTGTCCAGAAAACCGTGAGAGAAGCTTGCTACCTCGCTGGCCACTAGCCCCCATCACTCACAGACACCGGGTCCGGTAGAGCCGGTATAGGCTACAGAGAGAGAGCCTCGCCGAGCCAGCCAGCCAGGGCACGTTAAATAAATCGTGAGGGGAGAGAAGAAAAAAAAGTTAAGCGCAGGCTGTGTGTTCTCAGTGAGAAGATCCTCCTGCAGCGGTGCTTTTGTGCAGTTACAAATCCAGGTGCTAGGTGAAGCATCTACAGTTTAAGATTAATAACTAAATGTGCCATATATAGCCTACCGTCGGCGTCGAATATGAAATAAAGGCATTTCAATAATAAATACATTTCTTTAATTTTAATTAGCCATTAAAAAAATGTATATAAAAAAAAATAATCATATATTTTTTTTCCTCACATACGTGTCCCGCATTGTCCCGCAAAAGCAGTGCTGCTGTCCTGCGACTGAACAATTTTGACCTGGTCACCCTATTGATGGGTCATGAGTCATTGTGGAACAAAATAAAAATTGCGCGAATTGATTGATTGATTAATTGCATATTTTATTACTGTCCGCCTTGTTTCCAACTGGTTAAGTTTAGGCACTCTTTCGAAGTCGCTCTCTTTCGAAGTTGGTTAAGGTTAGAATTTGTCTTTAGAGCAGGGCGATAGACCACCAGCCCTGATTCCAAACTCTAACCTTAACCAACTTCGAAAGAGAGCGACTTCGAAAGAGTGCCTAAACTTAACCAGTTGGAAACAAGGCGGACAGTAATAAAATTAGCAATCAATCAATCAATCGCTAATTTGATTACTGTCCG
>NC_140174.1:70232444-70234944 GCF_963971535.1 Notolepis coatsorum
CTTTCATCCACTATAAATATAACACAGAGGAACTGGTGGGATTTTCTGTGATTTTCAATAAATCCATCACCCCTGCAATGACGACCCAGTTCTCATTGAATTTATTTTTGACAGCAAATGTATTTGCGGTTGTAAAGTGATTTGGAGTGTGAAAGTGAACACCTGAAAGGACTTCTATACTGTCTATGAGGAAACATGTAAGAAACACTTCACATTGCAACCTTTTGTTAATTGGGTTTGAAAGCGTCATGCTTATATAAGACATTGGATTAAGGGTTTAATTATCCCTACACGTTTGCACTGAAATGATGTGTTACATACAGACACAGTACAGTATAACCATGTCCCCTCTCTCTACTCCCAGAGTCCAGAGACACAAAATGTACCCTTTTTTTCGAAGGCACCACCCGTGGCCCCGGAAATGCCATGTTAGGCGATTGAACACAGCGCTGGGGGTTTTCCGCGGATCGAGACAATTTTTTTTATTTTTTTAAGGGCTTCTATGAGGTGATTCGACAGGAGTATCACTCGGCATGACGCTACATGGTCTATATAAGAGCTGTTGGAGTGACAGACTAACCTTTTGCCAATTTGATCAAAAGCGCCCGGTCTAAGGAAAAGAAATCGCCAGCAAATAAGTTCTTTCGCGCAAGTTCAAGTTCAAGTTTCTTTAATAGTTGTCATACAGAAGTACAGAATACTTTTATACAAAATGCTTCTTACTGTTACGCTCCAGAGACTGTGCTAGACAAAATAAGTATGAAATAAAATAGTATAGCATGTACAATAGAAGTAAAAATAGAGGTCACAGTGTTCAGTATAGACATATGTACAATGTTCGATGCAGAATAGAAGTAACTGAGTTACCATACAATATACAATATACTATGCAATGTACTAATATACAATACTATATAGTGCAGAGCAGAAATGGGATGAGGTACAATTTAGGTACAATTTACAGTAAGGTGTACGAGTTGTAGTGCAAATCCTTTACCAATAAATATAAAGTGTAAAGTGTGTTTAGGTGATCTAAAGTGTGGAGAGTGGGTGCTGCAGTGTGTTGTTTGTTTAAGTGAGTGTGTGCGTGTGGGTGTGTGTGCTGTGTGCATTTGATGGTTGTTGCATAGTGTTTATTGTTCGTTGAGCAGCCTGATGGCCTGGGGATAGAAGCTTCTTCTGAGTCTTTCTGTGCTCGCCTTAAGACTCCGGTATCGCTTGCCTGACCGCAGCAGTTCAAAGAGGCAGTTGTTCGGGTGGCTGGAGTCCTTGATGATTCTCTTAGCCTTCCCCCTGCACCGCTTGTTGTAAATGTTCTGGAGGGTGGGAAGCCCCCCTCCAATTGTGCGTTCGGCTGAACGTGTCACTCTTTGTAGTCTGCTACGGTCTTGTGCAGTGCTATTCCCAAACCAGGAGGTGATGTTGCCAGTCAGGATGCTCTCTATTGTACATGAGAAGAAGTTCTTAAGGATCTTCTGACTGACTTGGAACTTCCTTAGGCGCCTGAGGAAGTAGAGGCGTTGTCGTGCCTTCTTCACAACACTGTCAATGTGTGTGGTCCATGTCAAGTCCTCGGATATGTGGGCTCCGAGGTACTTGAAACTGTTCACTCTCTCAACCGGTGCCCCGTCGATGCTGAGGGGGCTGTAGTCCTTGACCCCCGACCTCCTGAAGTCCACAATCATCTCTTTTGTTTTGCTGACGTTCAGGGAGAGGCAGTTCTCCTGACACCACTGTGACAGATTCTCTACCTCTTCCAGGTAGGCCCTCTCGTCGTTGGCAGAGATCAGGCCCACCACTACTGTGTCATCAGCAAATTTGATGATTGTGTTGTTGTTCCGCTGTGCCACGCAGTCATGTGTGTACAGGGAGTAGAGGAGGGGGCTCAGAACACAGCCCTGGGGGGCCCCTATGTTGAGCATGATGGATGAGGAGGTGCAGTTGCCTGCTCTTATCACCTGGGGTCTGCCCGTCAGGAAGTCCAAAACCCAATAGTTTCAAACGACGATGTAAGTACATTGTCTACGTAATTGTTGGTAAAATTATAAAAAATTTACATTTGTATGATGGTCTATAGTGCTTCTGTGATGTTTTTGCAACGTTTTTGGTAATGTTTTCACTTATAAAAAGCCCGTTTGGAAATCGCCGGGCTGTGGTGATTTTTTACCCAGTGCGAGGGGCTCATTAATTCAACATGAGCTCTGCTACCCCAGCCACGCTAATGTTGGCTAAGGCCGGCTAACAAAAGCTAGCGCAAGAAACGACTACCAAAGTATGGTTTATAGTGTATTTGTATGATAGACAGTAATGCTCCCGTGAGGTTTGTCTGGACGTTTTAGTAATGCTTTTCACAAAAAAAACATATTTCTAAAAGTCCGAAAATTGCCGGGATTAACATTGAGCTAGCTATCTTTGCAGATGCATAATTAATGTATTTATTTAGCGAATGGAATATTTTCAAATGGCCACATGTGATGTATTTAGTTTATTCAACATGGGC
>NC_140174.1:70239944-70262444 GCF_963971535.1 Notolepis coatsorum
GTTCAATGCAATGTTCAATGCAAGTAAAGCCCTTAAAATTTAAGTATGACTAAATGCTTTCTTGACTATATATATAGTAACTGTTCCAAAATGCATAGATTTCTATGTATTTCAGGGGTTTGGGGGGCTAGCTCTTTTTAATATAAATGTCAATTGTTTTATTTATTTCATAGATTTCTATGCCAATTGTTTTATTTATTTCATAGATTTCTATGCATTTCAGGAGTTTGGGGGGCTGGCTCCCCAAAATAATTAAATAACATAACCCAAAACTAACCCTAAAACCAAAAAAAAATAAAAATAGTTACAAAATCCACCCATTTTCGCCCCAAAAACCGGCAAAAATAAAATCTCGGACTGGCTGCGCGCCAGTGGCGTCGTTAGCCCTGGGCTTCTGGGGCTTTAGCCCGGATGTTTTTATCCTAGGCCTGGACATAAAAAATATATATATAAAATTGTTTACATTTTTTTTTTTTTTTTTTTTTTTACTTTTTTTTTTGTCAGCATCCCCATTGTCTGTGCTGAATGTTTGTTGATGTTTGGTATTTTTTGTTGGTTTTTAGTACTTTTAAACATCCATTTTTAGTAAGTAGTTTTCATTTGATCCTATAATTTTTTCATTCACCGATTTGTGGACTTTTTTTTTAGTGTCCTGAAAGGCACCTTATAAATCAAATGCATTATTATTATTATTATTATTATTATTATTATTATTATTATTATTATTATTATTATTATTATTATTATTATTATTATTATTATTATTATTATTATTATTATTATTATTATTATTATTATTATTATTATTATTATTATTATTATTATTATTATTATTATTATTATTATTATTATTATTATTATTATTATTATTATTATTATTATTATTATTATTATTATTATTATTATTATTATTATTATTATTATTATTATTATTATTATTATTATTATTATTATTATTATTATCATCCAGGAGGGAAAAGACACTTAGTAGGTGATAAGTGCTCACGTAAGCCTCGGTCAGATTGATAACCCAATAACTCATTGGTCCGCATCTCAACATCAAGCAGCGTCCTGCGATGTCTGTGATATCCAGGACTCAATGCGTCCACAAACTGCAGGGGTTAAACCCGACCGACCTGAGCCTACACACGCACCACTCCGTCCTCCCCAGTCATCGGTCGAGTGATTGGAGTTGCGGAGTATTTTTATTTTATTTGCACTGGGAAAGACTTTTCCTATTCAGATGATGTCCATTTCCCTTATCCGGTTACACGTATTATCACTGTATGGCTTTACTTGATAATCACATTTATACAGAACCCACCTTTAGTCTATATATATTTCTCTCCTTAGGTCTCCGTCTGGATAAAGACACACTTCTAAAGTTTTTTACATTATAAATCAGGAACATTACGGGACCGCGTGGTTGTCGGCTGGTTAAAGGGTCTTTTCATCATAAATCAGGAAGCAATGGGTAAAGTTACAATGCAAAAAACATTTCAATGCTTACCCGTTGTCTTTCAGTTTTAGAAGAATGGAAGCAAAAAGGTGTGTTCCAAAAGAAGGTTATTTTATTTTTAAAAGTATAAGATTACATTAAAGGCACAGTTTCATGTTTATAAGTACACAGGTTTCTGCTCACAATATATCAGAATTCAGTCATCTCCACAAAATCTCTCAAAAATCTGCCTCTCGAAGGAGCAACAGTCATTTTTATATTGATCCTGTATCATATTCCGATTGGTCTAAAAACAGTGATGTCACAGGGATGTCATTTCACTAGCAAACCAAAGTACAATACGTAGTAAGGATGGACTCCCCTCCTCCTTTCACTTGCGTTACCTTTAGTTACCTAGTTTTTTAAGTATGAGAAAGTCCCTCCATTTTTCAGAACAAACAAAGGGTTAGCCTGTTAACCATGCGGTACCAGGCAGTACCGGGCGAGGCCATCCATGAGATTTCTTATCAAGACTCCTTAGAGTTTATAGCAGAGAATCTTCAGAGATGCCCTCCTCCAGAAAACAGTTTACACAAGATATAGTATTATTCTCTACTGACAGTTAATTTTAAGCATGACATTATGAAACATATAATTAATGCAGCAGAAATGTATACACCTCTTACTCCAACATTTCTGACTGTAAACATTTAACATTTAATTGTTATATAGTTTTAAGATTATCTCTATTGTTTCAAGACTCTGTATAAGTTTATAACACAGGTGGCGCTTGTTGATTTGTGGCACACATAACGTGTGTCTCCTCTACTCTAAAACTTCACAACCTCAGCCTTTATCTCCCTGGGGCCCCCTCGCTTGCCATGTTATCAGCAAAAAGCAGGCGGGTCAGTAAGTAACAGGTAGTAACAGATGCAGGCAGGCTAGGCCCTCTGTGCGCTTATGGCCTGCTCTCAGAGGCAGAGGCCTCCCCCCCCCCTCCCTCTGTTATCCCCTGCACAAACAGAACAGGCAATTCATTCTTTAAGCTGAAGAGGTTAGACTCACACAATCACTGTCTTCCAACCAGAGTTTAGTTTTAAAGTGTATAAAGAATATACAGGTCATATATATCGCTCCAATCCTATATAATAAACATATGTTTAAACCTTTTATATCCCATAATTGACAGACAGAACAGGATGTAATTTAACCAGTGTCATTGTTTGGCTGTGACACTTTACACCCTCTCTGTCATCCTGGTCGGTCATTTTCCATTGTCAATTCCTTCTTCTCTATGCAGAAGCATATAATTGAATAATGAAGCATATAATTACATGTGAAAAATAGGTCTATACGGCTATATTGTTACATAAACAAAAAAAAAGGTAGAACAGAAATCACTGTTCACCCCCCCATATATTCACTGTCCTTTTTTAGAGAACAGGGCTTTGCTTTTTTTGATTATATTTTTACCAACATTTATTTTATTGATAAGGTGTGGTTGTATACTTGGCTGTCTTCCTAGTCTTCTTTGGCCTCTCATACTCCGCCCAGCCTCTGGTTGGTGGTGGTGAAGTACTTGGGACCTCTTGTCGTGACGCCCCGGGTCGAGAGGTCATCAATCTTGGGTCTTGCAGGCTGTGACCCTTTTCACCTCGCCTGACCTCTTGACTGACCACACTCCTGTGCTTGGTGGAGGGCTGGACTGGATAAATCTTCAGATCCCTCCGCACCTGACGGATTCCGGACCCAGCCTCGATGCGAGACGCGCTCATTTTAGGGTAAAAAATCAAATCAACCCTAAAATATTCACAGCTCCTTCCACAGGTCTCCACGGTGGCCCATGTCTTGCCGGCATGGGGGTCACCTACTCGGGTAACCGTGTAAATCTTCACCCAGGCCGGGAAAATTCCGGTCCAGTTGTCTCCTTCCAGAACATGGGCCCTACTCGCTCTCAACTCTGACGCTCCGCTCAAGAGGAAGAAATCCTCGAACGGAATCCTGGTGAAGGGGTCAGAGTAGGGTCTCCTCCCTGGTTTTATGCCCACTATCTCAGACCAACTGGCGGGCAACTTAAGCTCTTCATTCGTCATCATTCTTCCGTCTTCTGCATATAGCTGAGATCGCTGGCCGTCGTCTATTCCGTCCCATTTTCCTCTTTGGAGCGATATTCTCTTCAACCAGGTCGCTCCTAGGGTCAGAGACAGTGTAACCTCCGGTGATGTAATCGTAGTCGCTGGCGGGCCCTGGTCAGGCATTATTGGTGAAACCAGGCTTGGTGATGATGACACGAGGGTCGCTCTCCTAGGAACGTGGGGGTCACGATCCAAAATACCCAGTACGCTATCCAAATGACCCCCATGTAGCATGAGTTCGTCTTGTAAGATGACATATTCCGTAGCAGCCATTCTCCGTCAGTTGCTGTTGTGTCTATGTGTCTCTGACTAGTGTGCGAGAGAGAGAGAGCACTGATCCTTTATAATCATTTTAGAAGAGGCGCCGTCATAGTTGAAGGCCACAGTCGTTTTTTTACATAATTTACGGCCCTCCCCGTCCGGGGGAAGAGGCCCATATGACGTAGTAGATTTATTGCAATAATGACCCCTATTATCAAAATGCAGGGGAGAGCCCAACGCATAATTCCCAGAATGACCGTCTTTCACTGCCACCCCAATGTCTTAATAGCGGATGTACTGGAGGGACGATATGGCGATTGCGGGGTCACGTGGCCATGACTCTCCACACCCCCTCTGCCATCTTGGTACCTCGGTACCCTGGTAGCCGGCGGGAAGACTTGCATCTGTTGTTCCCGGCCGATGCACCCAGGTTGTTGTCGTCTTGGTCCACTTAGACCCTTTGAACCTCCCTTACGGGCGCAGTTCTAGGCTGGGTCCCTTTCCACCCCTAGGCTTTACAATCCAGACTCCTCTGGACCGACAAGCCTTAGCTTTCTGCTTCCCGGCATTTTCTTTTCAAAAACACTGATCACAGAAACACTACTCGCTTACTAACTCATTCGGTTTCAGCTTATAGTGGCCTGACTGTACATTGAGCCGAACGCGGCGGCCATTCCTATGGTCTTACTGCCATATGCGATCCGACCGGCAGGTGACCCAGTCGATAGCGATCCTAGACCCCGTAGTGGTGGTTGGCCACCCAGGTAAGAACCGACGGTCTGATCCCCACCCCACTTTGCTTTGGGTATGGAAACTTTGACCGTTTTCACCCGCCTTGCCTGTTCACAGAGGTGCCCGTGCACTTCTGCTAGGTGTGGACTGTCATCCACGTACCACGTGTTGCCCCCACAATTACGTGCGACACACACGCCGACTAGACGGTACCATGTGGTATGTTGATTCATACCTCATCAGACACGAGGGCCATTCAGTAACTCCCCAGCACTATATAACGTATTTAACGTGCCCTCGGAACTTTGCAGTCCCACCGCCGCCTGTTCAAGACTAAGGTTCGGGGGGCCTAATCCCCTCCCTAATCTTGGTCATCTTGGTCATCGTGGGGTCATCTTGGTCATCTTGGGGTCACCCCCTCTGACCTCTTGGATCTCTCCCATAGTTTGAGGTAGGTTGAATTGTCACTTCTCGGGCGACCCCACGGGTCCCCGAGAATTGTAGCAGCAGTCCTCTATTGAAGTGTGGTTGGCCTGGTCGTGTGACCCTGTCCGTAGGCCTCGCAGGACACCACAGATACGGTCCACAAAGGACTCATTTCTTTTCTCTCTTTCAGGTCCATTCAGGGCTCTCGTCCACTGACTCCGGGGGACCTCCCCCCTCAGTCTAAGAATGCTCCTGGCCCGAAATAGGGCAGGTTCTGATCCTTCATAGAGCGCACAGCTCTCTCTGCCACACCGTTCGTATTGGGCTGGTAGGGTACAGAGTATTGGGCCATTACACCCGCTTCCTCCAGTAGTTTCAGTCCTGCTCTCAGATACTGCTATTCGTCTCGATGGCACTGGTTCAGGTTTTGTCCCCCTTACCAGCGCACATTGTTCACATGCCTTTCGGACTGTTGTTTCCGTCCATTTCCTTCTAGCACAGGGGGTCAACCCTGTATTGTGCCTGTCTCGGTCCAGACTGGGTAGTTAGTTACTGTTATGTCTGGTGTTAGCTCTGGCTAGTTAGCCTGCTGTAGACTCAGCTCCTGCTGATAACACCAGCCTGTATGATTACGCTGGTTCCACTTCCATCACAGTAGCAGGACTTATGCTAGCTTCTGGCTTGTTATCCTGCTATAGACTCGTAGAGTTTTCTACTTAAGTTTTGACTCTAAGTAAGCATTATGTTACTTTACGTTTAAGTGACTGTTTAAGGCTCCCTTGGCCTTCGACTTTAAGGCTCCCTCGGCCTTAGACGTTAAGGCTCCCTCGGCCTGCTAGTCGCAAGTCGTTTTCTACTTAAGTTTTGACTAAGTAAGCATTATGTTACTTCAAGTTCAAGTGACTTTAAGGCTCCCTCGGCCTTGGACTTTAAGGCTCCCTCGGCCTGCTAGTCGCAAGTAGTTTTCAGTTTTGACTCCAAGTAAGCATTATGTTACTTCAAGTTCAAGTGACTGTTTAAGGCTCCCTCGGCCTTTGACTTTAAGGCTCCCTCGGCCTTATCTCCGCTTGCTGCTCTGGGGTTAGTTTCTCCCCCATGTTTTCCCCTGGATCTTGACCGGGGGTTCTTATTTCTCTTTCCATCATTTGGGTCATTGAAGCCCCTTTGGTGAGCTAGCGTCTCCTTGTGCTAGCTTCTCTTGAGCTATTACTCAATATGTTGAGTAATCAGAACTGTGTTCAGTTTCAGAGGTATTTAGCTCCCCATCCTGTTCAGGCTCAGACTCAGTTTCACCTGAAGGTGTCATCTGTGGCCTCGGGTTCTGATCCTCGATCTGAATGTCGCCATCCTCCTCTTCTGGGCCATAGAAAATGGAACAGTGCTCATAATTGATGTTTTTGGCCTTTAGGTACTCGTCTAGAGAGCTGAACGCCTCTATGTCAGTGGAGGGAGATGCTCGTTTTGAGGTGGAGCCTTGCGCCTCATAAAGAGGAAAAATGACTACATCGTCTTCTTGGTTCTGTCCATTTCCAATATCCTGTGGCAGAACAGGGTCTCCATTTGTGGGTTCAAATGTCAGGTCCGACATAACCACACACATAACCATCCAGTCGTCATCACTCTCCTCATTTTGTGGTGATTCCTCCACCGTCAGTTCCCTGTGGTCTAGATCTATGGATTGTTCACGTTGAGAATCTTCATGATTCAACCCTTGCTCTTTAATTGACGCTTCCGTCTTGACCGCATTCTCACCCTGCATAAACAGTGTCTCAGGAGGCAGAGCGGTCGTATGGCAATCGGAGGGTTTCTGGTTCGATTCCAGCTTGTCCCAGGTAGTGTGTCGAAATGTCCCTGAGCAAGACACATAACCTTTAACTGCTCCAGTTTTGCAGGTTGGCACCCTGCATGGCTGTCTCCACTGTCTGTGGTGTTTAAGCTCTGCCTTCGTCTTGAAGGTCTTCCCACACTGGCCACAGCAGTAAGGTTTCTCTCCGGTGTGTACCACGTGGTGTCTTTTAAGGTGACGCTTTGTCTTGAAGCTCTTTCCACACTGGTCACAGCAGTAAGGTTTCTCTCCTGTGTGTACCACGTGGTGACTTTTAAGCTCTCCCTTCTTCTTGAAGGTCTTCTCACACTGGGCGCAACCGTAAGGTTTATGTTCTGTGTGTACCAGGTGGTGTTGGTTAAGGTCTCCCTTTCTCTTGAAGCTAATGTCACACTGGTCACAGCAGTAAGGTTTCTCTCCTGTGTGAACCACGTGGTGTGTTTTAAGGTGAGCCTTCGTCTTGAAGCTCTTTTCACACTGGTCACAGCAGTAAGGTTTCTCTCGTGTGTGTACCAAGTGGTGACTTTTGAGCTCTCCCTTCGTCTTGAAGGTCTTCTCACACTGGGCACAGCTGTAAGGTTTCTCTTCTGTGTGTACCATGTGGTGACGTTTAAGGTTAGCCTTCTTCTTGAAGGTCTTCCCACACTGGTCACAACCGTAAGGTTTCTCTCCTGTGCCAATTACTGCCTGCTGTACAGCCGGCAGCTCTGGGTATTGTGATTTGCTTGGTTCTGTGAATTCCTTACTTTCCGCAAGCGTCTCAGGGGACTCTGGGTGTGTTCCCCGTTCTCCTGGGTAGTCTAACCCCCTGCTGGGTGTAGAAGCTCCCGATCCATCATCCGAGGGTAATTTCTCGTCCTCTATGATGTGGGAATGATTGTGAGACATCGTGTTGTTACTGGCTCGTTAGCCGATGGTGAGCTAGTTAGCTTCCGTCTGGCTAGGGCCAGTTCATGGGTGTTAGCACTGGCTCGTTAGCCGATGGTGAGCTAGTCAGCTTCCGTCTGGCTAGGGCCAGTTCATGGGTGTTAGTACTGGCTCGTTAGCCGATGGTGAGCTAGTCAGCTTCCGTCTGGCTAGGGCCAGCTCATGGGTGTTAGTACTGGCTCGTTAGCCTATGGTGAGCTAGTCAGCTTCCGTCTGGCTAGGGCCAGTTCATGGGTGTTAGCACTGGCTCATTAGCCGATGGTGAGCTAGTTAGCTTCCGTCTGGCTAGGGCCAGTTCATGGGTGTTAGCACTGGCTCGTTAGCCGATGGTGAGCTAGTTAGCTTCCGTCTGGCTAGGGCCAGTTCATGGGTGTTAGCACTGGCTCGTTAGCCGATGGTGAGCTAGTCAGCTTCCGTCTGGCTAGGGCCAGTTCATGGGTGTTAGTACTGGCTCGTTAGCCGACGGTGAGCTAGTTAGCTTCCGTCTGGCTAGGGCCAGTTCATGGGTGTTAGTACTGGCTCGTTAGCCGATGGTGAGCTAGTTAGCTTCCGTCTGGCTAGGGCCAGTTCATGGGTGTTAGCACTGGCTCGTTAGCCGATGGTGAGCTAGTTAGCTTGCATTCCTGTGAACGGCCGTTTTGGCAGCGTGTCACGTAGCCTTGGGCTAGGTAGCCATCCAGTTAGCATTCAGTTAGCTTGTGGCTAGTTAGCCTGCATTCCTGTGAACGGCCGTTTTGGCAGCGTGTCACGTAGCCTAGGGCTAGGTAGCCATCCAGTTAGCATTCAGTTAGCTTGTGGCTAGTTAGCCTGCATTCCTGTGAACGGCCGTTTTGGCAGCGTGTCACGTAGCCTTGGGCTAGGTAGCCATCCAGTTAGCATTCAGTTAGCTTGTGGCTAGTTAGCCTGCATTCCTGTGAACGCGCCGTTTTGGCAGCGTGTCACGTAGCCTTGGGCTAGGTAGCCATCCAGTTAGCATTCAGTTAGCTTGTGGCTAGTTAGCCTGCATTCCTGTGAACGCGCCGTTTTGGCAGCGTGTCACGTAGCCTTGGGCTAGGTAGCCATCCAGTTAGCATTCAGTTAGCTTGTGGCTAGTTAGCCTGCATTCCTGTGAACGCGCCGTTTTGGCAGCGTGTCACGTAGCCTTGGGCTAGGTAGCCATCCAGTTAGCATTCAGTTAGCTTGTGGCTAGTTAGCTCTCGTCTGGCTAGGGCCAGTTCACTTCCTGTGGGCAAAGCACGAAATTATGTTGCACTTGTAACTCCCCCCAGAGCCTTCCAGTGAAGCGTGATTTTTATTTTTTTTTTCGTGAGTGAACTTTCACTGCAATCACAAAAATATACTTTAACTGTGATTCTTTCTTTGAGTAGAACCTTCTACGTTTTTGACTGTAAGTAAACATTACGTTACTTTTTAGTTGTGAGTAAACCTTTACTGCAATCACAAAAATATACTTTAAGTGTGATTCTTTCTTTGAGTAGAACCTTCTACGTTTTTGACTGTAAGTAAACATTACGTTACTTTTTAGTCGTGAGTAAACCTTTACTGCAATCACAAAAATATACTTTAAGTGTGATTCTTTCTTTGAGTAGAACCTTCTACTTTAGGTTTTGTCAAATCTGTAATTTAATTTTACTCCAGAGGCTTTTGACAGTAGTCCTGTTTTCTTCGGCCGTTTAGCACCTATTCAGTTAGTATAAATGCCCACCCAGGGACGCCATGATAAGTGCTCACGTAAGCCTCGGTCAGATTGATAACCCAATAACTCATTGGTCCGCATCTCAACATCAAGCAGCGTCCTGCGATGTCTGTGATATCCAGGACTCAATGCGTCCACAAACTGCAGGGGTTAAACCCAATTGACCTGAGCCTACACACGCACCACTCCGTCCTCCCCAGTCATCGGTCGAGTGATTGGAGTTGCGGAGTATTTTCATTTTATTTGCACTGGGAAAGACTTTTCCTATTCAGATGATGTCCATTTCCCTTATCCGGTTACACGTATTATCACTGTATGGCTTTTGTTGTGAAGGGCCAGATTAAACCGAATATATATATTTATTTATATATATATATTTAATTGTATTTGTATATTCTCTAATATTCCCTGATATCCCTTGTATATTCCTTGTACAATATGCATTGAATATCCATTCTAGCCTACTGAACATCCCATAATAGTCTCCATTCTACTATTGGTCGAGACCTTGGTGCCAGGCTGCCATACCCCTCAGACCCAGTTCAAACGTACCGCTCGACATGTACGAACAAGTCCTAGTTCCGCGTAGGAATTTGGCTACCGCACCACTAATGGGACTATTTGTTCATAGTGCGTATATATACTGCGCTACTAAAGTAGGACTTTCTTTTCAGTCCAGTTTCTTACCCTCCAATAGAGTCACAGACGTAAAGCCTCCCCGCGACGCCACGTGTGGGAGTAAGGCCAAGTTCGCCTACCATCGGTATTGAGACATCGTGTATATTAATATTTGAATAGTCATATTTGGCACTATATCGTCGAGTTGGACGTAGTCTATTAAGCTAATAATAGTCTGTTAATATATAGTGCTTCGTGCGGTGAGAATACTACCGTAGTCAGTACCCCATCGTTTCGGGCAGAGAACTGGCTGCTTACCCAGGGTGGTTGACCCTATGTGAAGCTGCACCCGAGGAGCCCCAGAGCCGACGAGCGAGTGGACCTGTATACCGGATTATTCTACCGACGACAGCCCGCCTTCCCAGGCACGGATTATGCTTTGGATACTTTGATTATTCCATGGATAAAGACCCCCGACACTGCCGTGTGTTGGAACCCCCCCCCCCTGGAGAGGACGCAAGGTGAGGAGACGCTCTGCAAGACGAGGTCTCTTCACGTCTCTCCCCCGTGGACCGGAGAGAGCCGGCCCACAAAGAGTCCACCTGCTTTCATCTGTGGTCCAAGGATCGCCGGCGCATTGAACGGCACTACAGTGGGTTCACCTGGGATACCCTTGGCCGGACGAGGCAGCTGGATTCTACCCCCCCCCCCCCTCCTACTCCTGTCGGCTTACAAGCGACCGGATTAACCCCCTCTAGTGTATCCAGCCTATAATCATTAAAGTATCATTGCTGTTATTCCTTAACTATTCCAGGTCGTATATTTACCACCTGCGCCTTCAGAGATTGGACATTCTCTATTGATATACCGACGAATACTCCTTGCCATAAAAGTGCATACTATTTCAATTCATAAATGTAATTAAGTGATTAAGTGCTTATTCTACACACCATCGCTGTGTAGGAAATAAAGACCTGTTTCTAATTCGTACATTTGTGTTGGATCCGTTTCATCTACGTGAGAGTGTTCATGATAATATATTTATGCCGTGTACTGGGTGGCCGAATATTAAGTACAAAGGCAGTGGTAGTAAGTATCATATCTAGTAATACAGTCAGGGAATTGTACCCCTCAGTTACAATTGGTCCTTCGAGCCGGACGGTAATTAGTGTAATATTAATATAGTGTTATTAATATTGAAATGGCCTATGATGAACACTCCACGAAACGATCCTCCTAACCAACGCCCGCAGCGCGAACGACGGCTCCCTCAGTACTTAGAGGCTTACGCTGTCAGTCAACAACCTAGTCTTCTACTAACAGTAAACGCGGTAAAACTAGAAAGTAAAAGTATGTCTAACCCCAACGCCCAGACTACCCCGACCATAGAGGCCCCTACGGGCTCTAATGTAACTGACCAAGTTCACGGTGGGGACCAGTGGGAACCAGACATGACTTCACACCCCGCCAGTACTGAAGAAGTAGTCCCCGATGAGTCCCGGGAGGAATACAACGCTACCGAGAGAGAACTCGGCACGGAAGAAGACGGGGAGAGCACCGTGGAGATAGAACTCCAAGGCTCCGCAAGGAGTACCCCGAGGGAAGGCTCCCCTATACAACCGCCTTCTCCCAGCGAGGCAGAGAGGACACTACAGCAGGCATTCCTCGTCAGCCTGAAAGCCTCTACTGAACGCGATAGACTCCAGGGTGAACGCGATCGATTGCAGATACAGCAACGGAGCGAAGAAGAGCACATACGCCTGGAAATAAGACGCATTCAGATGGAAGAGAATGTGGCCCGAGACCGAGCAGACAGCCAGCGAGCAGCTGCTGGTGCTCTACGGGACGCAGAGCGCGACAGACAGCAGTCGCAACTAATAGAACAGCTGATCAGACGGACAACACCCTCTCCCTCCGCCAGAGGCTCCAGGAACTCGTCTAGACACACCTCCAGGGCGGCATCCCCTAGCCGAGTAAACAACCCTGAACTTGACCAACAGACGAGGTCTATACCCCCCACAGACCACCTCCCCCCACCGGTCCAAGCGAGACCTAGCAACCGGGAAGGAGCAGCATATCCTGTGGAGAGGCTAAACCAGAGACTACAAGCACTGGATGACCTAACTGAAGACGAAGAGGAAGAGGAGGAGAACCACGCCCGAAGACAGCACAGTACTCTACCGGACCAGGAGGTCCGGTACAGCCCAGGTTATACTCCCGCGGAGCTGCGCTACAGACCCCCGACTCTATACACGGGTGAGCACGACGCACGACCCGCACCGAGGAACAGCACCTGGACAAGCGGGCCATGGTACACTGCCGGTACCAGCCCATACCAAGGAGCGGGAGGAGACTCGCCTAGGAGGCCTCTCCCCCAACGCTCGCCGATGTATCCACAGTCAGCGTCATACATTGGCACGCCTATGGTACCCGACTTCACCCAAGAGAACCGGGCCCAGTATACAGAACTCTGCATGTGTCTGGAGACCATGTTGGTGGATGTATTGGATGAACGCCACAAATACGCCATCCTACTGCAGCACTTAAAGGTGCCCCGCGCACATAATATAGCGCTCGCCTACGCGACTTCCACCACCCCATACACAGCAGCGCTGGTAGCATTGGACCAGAGGTATGGGCGCATATGGGATTACGTGATCCAGGAGATCCGACACATCGACCGCTTACCCCCAGCAATAGACAATCGAGCACTGGACGACCTGTCCATCAGAGTGCAGTCCCTGGTAGGGATGTTGGGAGCGCAAAGAGAGAAGGGGAAGTATGAACTTTACGCCAACTCAAATGTGGAAAGGATTCTGGAGAAGCTGCCGCCCGCTCGTCAGGAGCGCTTTAGGCGGCAGAGGGACCACAGAGACCCGAATGGCCCCGAACCGAACCTCCTCGATCTAGCAGACTTCCTGGCAAGAGAAGTCAGCAGCCTACGGCTAGATACATTCGGACGGAGCACCCCTGGCTCCAGAGAAGGAACCAGACGACTAAATGATGGAAGAAGATCGGTGACTGTGATGCACCAATCGGAGTCAGTACCGAGCAGCAGGAGCCACAGTACCCCCTCCAGAACGGAGAAGTGGAAGATAGTGTGCCCCTACTGTGAGAAAGAACACTGGCTAGCGCAATGTGACTCCTTCCCCAAGCTGAACGCGGAGGAAGCAGGTCAATGGATAAAGTCCAACAAGCGCTGTTTTCGCTGTGCGCGCTCACACATGGCAGCCGAATGCCGCTTAAAGAAAAGGTGCACCAAGTGCGATGGAGCCCATCTGGACATACTTCACGACAGTAACAGACGGCGCCCTTCACCTGCACCATCCAGCCGCAAAGCGAGCGTCATGTACATCGATCCCGCCAGCAGCAGTGGAGCCCGAGTACTCCTAAAAGTAGTGCGTGTGACACTAAGCTACCAGAATAAGGTCCTGGACACTTACGCTGTCCTCGATGACGGGTCAGAGAAGACCCTGCTGCTCGCCTCCGCTGCGGCCCAGCTAGGGCTGCGGGGAAGCGAAACCCAAATGACAATTCGGACAATAAGACGAGATTTGAAGACGATAAAGGGCGAGAATGTCTCATTCTCTATCGCAGCAAGCGGCCAGCCTGAGCGACGGTACCAGATTGCAGACGCTTTCACCAGCCAAGAAATAGGACTGTCGCGGTACACATACCCCGTCGCCAAGCTGATGGAGAAATATGCACATCTGCGCAAGTTACCGATCCCGCTCATAGACAATGCTATGCCGACCCTGTTGATAGGCTCCGACCATGCAGACCTCATTGTCCCGATAGACCGGGTTCATACCGGACCCCGAGGCTGCCCTGCAGCAGTCGAGACCCGTTTGGGATGGACTCTCCAAGGCCCGCTCGCCAAATCTCTCAACCGAAGTACAGCCACTAGATGTCTCCACTCCCGAGTCACAGAGGGAGAAACCGCACTCCTGCAACACGTAGAGCGGCTATGGACCCTGGAACAAATGCCCTTTAAGAACAGAAAGAAAGACATTCGCTCTAAAGATGACATTTACGCCATTCACCTCCTCGAGACAGGGACCAAGAGAGTCCCGGTCAACGGCGTGTTGAGATACGCCACGCCACTCCTGCGGCGAGAAGGAATGCCTACTTTCCACGCCAAGACAGACGCCACAGAACGGTACCTGCTGAACACGGAGCGGCGCTTAGCCAAGAACCCCGCCCAAGAGAGTGTATACCGCGCTGAGATTGAGAAGCTCATCACAGCGGGACACGTCACAAAGATGGACATTAAAGAGGCTGACCAGACCACTGAATCGTGGTACGTGCCCCACCACAAGGTCCATCACAACGGTAAAGACCGCATAGTATTTAACTGCAGCTACCAGATCGGATCCCAAAATCTGAATAAAGAGTTACTGCCCGGTCCCACACTCGGCCCCTCCCTACTCGGCGTTCTACTCCGCTTCCGCCAGGAAAAGGTGGCCATCAGCGGGGACATTAAAGGAATGTTCCTGCAGGTGAGATTAGTAGAGGCGGACAAGCCCCTGTTACGGTTCCTATGGAGAGAGAAGCCAGGAGATGAGCACCCAGCCATCTACCAATGGGAAGTCCTCCCCTTCGGAACGACGTGCAGCCCCTGCTGTGTGACATTTGCACTACAGAAACATGTAGCAGAGGACCCAGCAGCGGACGAAGAGGTCCGACACAGCGTAAAGAACAGCTTCTACGTAGACAACTGTCTACAAAGCCTTTCAACCCAGGAAGAAGCCGAGGCTCTCCTGATTAAACTCCGCGCCTCATTGATCAAAGGCGGCTTTGATCTCAGGCAGTGGGCCAGCAGCGATCCGCAAGTACTGCGCAGCCTCTCCTCCGAGGACAAGGCAGCCAGCAGCGAGACCTGGATGGCTACAATCCCGGGAGAAGCCCAGGAGATGACCCTGGGATTGGTGTGGCGATTCAAAACAGATTCGCTTCACTACAGACACAAGCCCCTGACTACGGAGCAGGGAAGGCCGGCGGCGGCGCCGACCACCAGACGGAGTGTGTACACAACACTCGCCCGACAATATGACCCGCTAGGATGTATTCTACCGTACACCACCAGGGCAAAAATGATTGTACGAGCATTGTGGGACAAGGACCAGGGCTGGGACGACCCCATTCCCGCACACCTTGCATCCACCTGGAGAGAGTGGGAGATGGAGCTCCACTCACTCCCAGGCGTTAATATGCGCCGAAGCTACTTCCCACCCACAGTGAGGCCAGAGACATGTAAAATGGACTTACACGTCTTCAGTGACGCCTCAGAGGTCGCATACGGATCAGTAGCCTACTTGCGGGCCCAAGACCAGGGGGGAGAGATCTACACAGCATTTGTCCTCGCCCGCTCGAGAATAGCCCCACGCAAGCAACAATCTATCCCACGTCTAGAGCTCTGCGCAGCCCTAGCCGGAGCGCACCTAGCCACGCTCATCCAACGTGAGCTCACCATACCGGTGTCTAGAACAATCCTGTGGTCAGATTCCACGACGGTACTCGCCTGGATCAAATCGGACTCATGCAAGTACAAAGTCTTCGTGGGAGTCAGAGTCACCGAGATTCAAGACTTAACCGAAGAGTTAACCGGAGAAACAGAGTGGCGCTACGTTGATACAAAACAGAACCCAGCTGACATCATCACCCGGGGGATGCCCCTGGATGACCTCACCCGTCGCAATGTCTACAGTGACGGCCCCGCATTCCTAAGACTCCCGGAAGGACAGTGGCCCATGCCTATCCCGAGGGAAGCAAGTCCAGAGGAGGTGGAAATTAAGAAGTCTGTGTTCTGTGGATTGAGCACCGTAGCCTCCACCGACCCTAACATAGACGATTGCACGTCCATAGAGAGTGCACAACAAAGAACATTCCTGCGGTACCACCCGGAGTGCAAGTCCCCCGCTGATATGTCAGCAGCTAACTACGAGGAAGCAGAATTGCTTCTACTGCAGCGAGCCCAGAGAGACTCGTTCTCCGATGAATTGGCCTGTCTACAGGGAGGAAAGCCCGTCCCATCCGACAGCAGATTAATTCACCTGGCCCCCGAGAGCGACGCTCATACCCTCATCAGAGTGGGTGGTCGCCTACGCAGAGCCCCCAATCTACCGGATGACATTAAGCACTACCTACCGTCTCTACAGACCCGCCAGAGGTGGGTAAAGGAGAGAGACAATTTGACAGAAGGAACAGTCGTCATGATTATTGATCAATCACTGCCCAGATCTATGTGGCCGGCCGGCCGCGTAAGCAAAGTGATCACCGGTGGCGACGGCAAGGTCCGAGCATCTGAAGTGCTCGTCCAGGGTCGCACTTACACCCGTCCCGTGGCAAGGCTCATAGAACTGCCTCGACTCCCAGACACAATCGATGATGACCATGACCCTACAACCCTATGACTTTGTGAAGTTGACTGACCCCTACAGCAAACCCTTATGTGTAAATAGACAACACGATTAATCTGTCTCTGTTTAACTGATTAGGTCTGGGACCTATTCAGGGGGTGGCTGTTGTGAAGGGCCAGATTAAACCGAATATATATATTTATTTATATATATATATTTAATTGTATTTGTATATTCTCTAATATTCCCTGATATCCCTTGTATATTCCTTGTACAATATGCATTGAATATCCATTCTAGCCTACTGAACATCCCATAATAGTCTCCATTCTACTATTGGTCGAGACCTTGGTGCCAGGCTGCCATACCCCTCAGACCCAGTTCAAACGTACCGCTCGACATGTACGAACAAGTCCTAGTTCCGCGTAGGAATTTGGCTACCGCACCACTAATGGGACTATTTGTTCATAGTGCGTATATATACTGCGCTACTAAAGTAGGACTTTCTTTTCAGTCCAGTTTCTTACCCTCCAATAGAGTCACAGACGTAAAGCCTCCCCGCGACGCCACGTGTGGGAGTAAGGCCAAGTTCGCCTACCATCGGTATTGAGACATCGTGTATATTAATATTTGAATAGTCATATTTGGCACTATATCGTCGAGTTGGACGTAGTCTATTAAGCTAATAATAGTCTGTTAATATATAGTGCTTCGTGCGGTGAGAATACTACCGTAGTCAGTACCCCATCGTTTCGGGCAGAGAACTGGCTGCTTACCCAGGGTGGTTGACCCTATGTGAAGCTGCACCCGAGGAGCCCCAGAGCCGACGAGCGAGTGGACCTGTATACCAGATTATTCTACCGACGACAGCCCGCCTTCCCAGGCACGGATTATGCTTTGGATACTTTGATTATTCCATGGATAAAGACCCCCGACACTGCCGTGTGTTGGAACCCCCCCCCCTGGAGAGGACGCAAGGTGAGGAGACGCTCTGCAAGACGAGGTCTCTTCACGTCTCTCCCCCGTGGACCGGAGAGAGCCGGCCCACAAAGAGTCCACCTGCTTTCATCTGTGGTCCAAGGATCGCCGGCGCATTGAACGGCACTACAGTGGGTTCACCTGGGATACCCTTGGCCGGACGAGGCAGCTGGATTCTACCCCCCCCCCCCCCTCCTACTCCTGTCGGCTTACAAGCGACCGGATTAACCCCCTCTAGTGTATCCAGCCTATAATCATTAAAGTATCATTGCTGTTATTCCTTAACTATTCCAGGTCGTATATTTACCACCTGCGCCTTCAGAGATTGGACATTCTCTATTGATATACCGACAAATACTCCTTGCCATAAAAGTGCATACTATTTCAATTCATAAATGTAATTAAGTGATTAAGTGCTTATTCTACACACCATCGCTGTGTAGGAAATAAAGACCTGTTTCTAATTCGTACATTTGTGTTGGATCCGTTTCATCTACGTGAGAGTGTTCATGATAATATATTTATGCCGTGTACTGGGTGGCCGAATATTAAGTACAAAGGTAGTGGTAGTAAGTATCATATCTAGTAATACAGTCAGGGAATTGTACCCCTCAGTTACAGCTTTACTTGATAATCACATTTATACAGAACCCACCTTTAGTCTATATATATTTCTCTCCTTAGGTCTCCGTCTGGATAAAGACACACTTCTAAAGTTTTTTACATCATAAATCAGGAACATTACGGGACCGCGTGGTTGTCGGCTGGTTAAAGGGTCACTTCTAAAGTCTTTTCATCATAAATCAGGAAGCAATGGGTAAAGTTACAATGCAAAAAACATTTCAATGCTTACCCGTTGTCTTTCAGTTTTAGAAGAATGGAAGCAAAAAGGTGTGTTCCAAAAGAAGGTTATTTTATTTTTAAAAGTATAAGATTACATTAAAGGCACAGTTTCATGTTTATAAGTACACAGATTTCTGCTCACAATATATCAGAATTCAGTCATCTCCACAAAATCTCTCAAAAATCTGCCTCTCGAAGGAGCAACAGTCATTTTTATATTGATCCTGTATCATATTCCGATTGGTCTAAAAACAGTGATGTCACACGGATGTCATTTCACTAGCAAACCAAAGTACAATACGTAGTAAGGATGGACTCCCCTCCTCCTTTCACTTGCGTTACCTTTAGTTACCTAGTTTTTTAAGTATGAGAAAGTCCCTCCATTTTTCAGAACAAACAAAGGGTTAGCCTGTTAACAATGCGGTACCAGGCAGTACCGGGCGAGGCCATCCATGAGATTTCTTATCAAGACTCCTTAGAGTTTATAGCAGAGAATCTTCAGCGATGCCCTCCTCCAGAAAACAGTTTACACAATATATAGTATTATTCTCTACTGACAGTTAATTTTAAGCATGACATTATGAAACATATAATTAATGCAGCAGAAATGTATACACCTCTTACTCCAACATTTCTGACTGTAAACATTTAACATTTAATTGTTATATAGTTTTAAGATTCTCTCTATCGTTTCAAGACTCTGTATAAGTTTATAACACAGGTGCCGCTTGTTGATTTGTGGCACACATAGCGTGTGTCTCCTCTACTCTAAAACTTCACAACCTCAGCCTTTATCTCCCTGGGGCCCCCTCGCTTGCCATGTTATCAGCAAAAAGCAGGCGGGCCAGTAAGTAACAGGTAGTAACAGATGCAGGCAGGCTAGGCCCTCTGTGCGCTTATGGCCTGCTCTCAGAGGCAGAGGCCTCCCCCCCTCCCTCTGTTATCCCCTGCACAAACAGAACAGGCAATTCATTCTTTAAGCTGAAGAGGTTAGACTCACACAATCACTGTCTTCCAACCAGAGTTTAGTTTTAAAGTGTATAAAGAATATACAGGTCATATATATCGCTCCAATCCTATATAATAAACATATGTTTAAACCTTTTATATCCCATAATTGACAGACAGAACAGGATGTCATTTAACCAGTGTCATTGTTTGGCTGTGACACTTTACAGTAGGATAGTAGGGACTGCATCTCTGCCTGTCCTGACCAGGAAACACTTTGCAACTGTGATCTCCTCTGGCAATAGTTGGATATTGTAATGTGTGGCGAGGGGTTGCAGCAATTCCACTGAGAGAAACTGGTCTGAGGCTGGATAACATGCCTGTATGCCTCTCATAAGTTATTCTCCAACTCATGAGAACCTGCTCTCAAGCTCTTGCAGCATTCTGTCGACGACTGGATAGAACAGTGTCTGTCTCAGCTGATCTCCTGAGCTGAGGTCTGAGCTTGTGCCACAAGATGACTCAACTACATACTCATCCATCCTTTTCTGCTTCCTCCTTTGGCTGGTAGTATGTTCCTCAATCCAAAGGTCTTTACATATGTATATAATGAAACACACAATACAGTTTTTTTCGATTGCTTAAGCATGATTTTGAAAACGGGGCCCGGTGTTTCAAAACACACAATTAGCACAATCACACACAATTATCAGAACACCTCAGATCCTTTGCTAAATTAAACACTTGTCAAAACCATACACTAATTTATAAAAACTACATTTTGTTACCATATGAAACACCCGTTTCATATGACTTAATTCTGTTTGAACCAGTTACACACACTGCTGTGCTTAACCTAAAACACATTTAGCAATTCTACTTCTCAGTGATAAGAGTACTGTAAGTGAAGTACGCAGAGAATGTGCAAATATACAATAAATTCACCAAACACTACACAAGACCAATGCTGTAGAGACTGATGAAAATATGCAAAAAGTGTGAGGCTGACATTGTGCTTATAGGGGTGCAAATCTGGGCCTATGTTTTGCTCCTTGAGTGTAAGGTTTTGATAATTGTGTAATACTTTTGATTTGCGTGTTTATGCAATTGAAGAAAACTGTAAAGACTAGAGATTAACTGTTTATTTCTTTTATACATAGGCTGTGCATATGTTTGTTTGTTTATTTGCTTATGTGTATGATTCTTAACTGTGTTTTTATTTTGTTATTGGTGTATATGTGTGTATGTATGTATGTATGTATGTATGTATGTATGTATGTATGTATGTATGTATGTATGTATGTATGTATGTATGTATGTATGTATGTATGTATGTATGTATGTATGTATGTATGTATGTATGTATGTATGTATGTATGTATGTATGTATGTATGTATGTATGTATGTATGTATGTATGTATGTATGTATGTATGTATGTATGTATGTATGTATGTATGTATGTATGTATGTATGTATGTATGTATGTATGTATGTATGTACAGTATATGTATATATTATATATATATATATATATATATATGTGTATGTATATTTGTACTCCTGTTGGGGCCTCTTGGACCAGATCAATGTTTTATCTGGCTAAATAAAGGTTAAATAAATAAATAAGAAACTGATGATTTGGTCCTGTTAACTTTGAATTTTCTATGGGGACTGCCCAGATCCCTCTCATGGACATGGACCTCACTTTGAGAACCTCTAATGATTCTAGTTCTTCAGTATTCATCTCTAATTACTCTAAAATTGCGTATTTCTGTGTTTAAAAAAAAAAAAAAAAAAGGGGGGGGGCCCCCATTCCCCCCCCCCGGCTGAAGCCCCCAATGTTTTCTAACCCTAAAAACGCCCCTCCTGCGCGCGCCCGCTTCATTTTTATTTACAGAAGAAAACATTTCTAATAAAAAAAAAATAATAATAATAAAAAAAACAAAAAACAAAAAAAAAAAAAATATATATATATATGTAAATTAATTATAATTATGAATTATGAGTGAATTTGTGTTTCACGTGTTGTCATAGAGAAACCTCCACTGATATGGTATGGTATTCATGTTTGTATGTAACGTCATGGTGACCAAATTCGTCAACATTTGTTTAGGATTCTCCATCACTCCCATCCTAAAAAAGACTGGTTTGGACCCTGAGGTGCTGGACAACTACCGGCCGATCTCCAACCTTCCTTTCCTAAGCAAAACCTTGGAAAGGGCAGTCGCCGCCCAGCTTCATCAACATCTGTCCAACCATGAGCTCTACGAACCCCTTCAGTCAGCCTACCGAGCACATCACAGCACAGAGACCGCCCTCATCAAGATCACTAATGACCTCCTCCTTGCTGCAGACTCCGGACACATCAGCCTCCTCATCCTTCTCGACCTATCCGCGGCGTTCGACACAATATCCCACTCAGTCCTCCTCAAATGCCTCTCTGACAACCTAGGCATCACCGGTACAGCTCTGTCATGGTTTCATTCATATCTCACTAATAGATCTCAGTTTGTCAGCGTCAGCGGCTCATCCTCCCCCCCGGCCCCAGTCAACCACGGTGTCCCCCAGGGCTCTGTGCTGGGTCCCCTACTATTCACCATTTACATGCTCCCCCTCGGTCAGATTATACGTCACCACGGACTCAACTTCCACTGTTATGCTGATGATACTCAGCTCTACATCAGCACCTCACCATCCTCCCAGCTCCCCCCACAGTCTGTAGTCAACTGCCTCCACGCTATAAAAAACCTGGATGGCAACCAAATTACTCAAACTCAACAGCAAAAAGACAGAGCTCATGGTTGTGGCCCCCAAGGCACTGCTCGGGAAGGTTGGAGATCTCCTCCTCCACGTTGACGGCTGTTCCATCTCCCCGTCTCTCGAAGTCCGTAACCTGGGCGTCACCCTTGACTCCACACTTTAATTTCACTCCCACATCAAATCTGTCACCAAGTCTGCCTTCTACCACCTCAGGAACATCTCCCGTCTCCGACCCTCACTCTCAGACTCTGTGGCGGAGACCCTGATCCACTCATTTGTCACCTCCCGGTTGGACTACTGTAATGGAGTCCTGTTCGGGGTACCCAGCAAAGCCCTGGACAGGCTCCAGTATGTCCAGAACTCAGCTGCCAGGGTTCTCACTCACACCAAGCCCTGGCAGCACATCACCCCCACCCTCATCCATCTCCACTGGCTACCTTCAAACTCCTGCTCCTCACCTACAAATCCCTCCATGCCCTCGCCCCCCGGTACCTGTCTGATCTCCTCCACCAGTACACTCCATCCCGGAACCTACGATCCTCTGATCTAGGT
>NC_140174.1:70267444-70269944 GCF_963971535.1 Notolepis coatsorum
ATCCTCTCAACATAGGAAAAGAAGGGAGCCCACATAGAGAAAAACTTCTCTGTAGAGACCCTCAGTGTGTATGTCGGATTTATTCTAGTTTGATACAGTTAAGAATAGATTTAATCCAAAGGGCATGAGAAGGGGGTGAGGAGGATTTCCACTGAAGTAGGATGGTTCCACCTGGGTACTGCATATTTCAGAGTGTATCGAAGATATTTTTCGAAAGATCCACTAGGGATGGACAGCTCCAAAACATGTGCACATGGTTTGCTGGGGACAGATTACATCGCAGACAGTAAGGTTTCCCATTTTTGTAAATTCTTATTTTTTATCCACTTGTTCTCCTTATTTTTCTATTTTTTCTCCCATCCCAATTTCATATAGCCAATTCTCCCCTTCAATTCTCCCCTCCCCTGTCTTGAACGTTGCTAGACTATGCCTCCCACTGGTCGTCTGTAGTGAGGATAGAAGCCTTGCATCACGTGTCCCCTCCAGTACACGAGGAGGCAGCCTGTCGCATCTTTTCACCAGACAGCGCGGACTCTCAGTAGCGAGGAGTAACGCGTGGGAGGCTCACGCTGCCCCCGATACTTCCTGTCTCTGCTGTACAGGCGTCACCCAACCGACCTGTAGGAGTCGCTGTCCACAATGCCCAATCCCCACCCATTGACCTTCCACCCGCTACCTCTGCCAATCGATATAGTATGACGACTGGCCCAAGCCGCAGGCAATGCCGACTCGGGGAATCGAGACCGGAGTCTCTTGCATTGGTGACGAGCGCAATCTCCGCAACGCCACCCAGCCGGGCCACATGTTTGTACATTCTGAATAATCTCATTGGAGTCCAGTGAGCTTGTGGATGATTTTGCATTGGATGAGACCATGCCGAGCACAGATGGAAGAGGTGTGAACCTTTTTGAGTGCTTTTTCGCACATGTCGTCCGATCTCATCCCCCAATTCCTCCTCCCATGAGGACTTAATAATGTTTCAGGAGGTGGACTGTAATGAGCATAGCTGCCTATACATTTTCGACAGGGAGCCCTTTAGAGTGGGAAGAGGGACGAAAAATGTTGAGTTGTGTTTCACCAGGATGTTATTCTTGAACCACTTATAGCACATGCATGAGTCTGGCCTCTTTTGAAAGTAAACATTCAGAATTTTCTTCAGGAAGAATCACTCTGAGTGAGGTTTGAACACACTGAAATAAAAGTTTTTTTTACTTATGTAGAAGGGTGGATTGTCCCTGCTTGTGGGAGTAGTAGTACACAGACACTGGGTAGTAGGATACTATAGTATTGGACCTATATGTACCCCCGTCTTTGGCCCGGAACGTCGTTCTGGAGGGCTTGCAGCTGGAGTGGATGGGGCCCAGGATTTACTAACCTGGGGACTGGTACTCTGGTCTCCCTCGCCTTCCAAGGCGGTCAGCAGTAGCTCCCCACACACCCTCACTTCCCCCAGTACCTCCGACAGCCCTCCCACACCCAGTGACTGTCAGTTCAATAGTATTATTGGGCTTCCCTTTAAGCAGTACCCTTCCTTGACCACCTGTATAGACCCATCAAATGCTATTCTGTGAATGGGGTGTAAGGGTTAAATAATTATGCAGTCACAATATTTACCCAGGGGTTAGAATAGCAAATGGAAAACGGAAGAAACAGACACACAGACAATGATCCCAATCAAGTCTACTTTTACTGAAGCCTGGGCATGTTATCAATGTTACAATTAACACTGTCATTTATTCATAATTGGCACTGTGTGCTCTCACTGTTATAATGTATAGTAAGCTCTTCCCACCATAGGCACCACATGCTCAATACATTAACACACCCCGCTTGTACTAGGGGAACCCAGGCATAAAGTAGAGAAACATTGGGAATTCAAATAATCAAATAACAAAATAAAACCAAGTAAATGTGGGCCCACGTTACCAAAAGAAAACCTAACCTAAGCCGGCTTAAATTGTTCGGGGTACCCCTTAGACACTGGTTGTTAGCGTTCACTTGAATGGACGTTGCTGTTGATACCCGTGGTATCGTTAGTACTTAGCCAAGATGGCGGACCCACCCTTGTCACCACTCGTCCAGGTGACAAGATGGCGTCGGTGATCCCGCGGGCACAGCCAGCAGGCTGGGCGAACAGCATAGGCAGTGGTTAGCTGGAGGAGCGTGCTGGATGGCGTCCTCTGCTGGTGGGAAGAGGCGTCCTCTGTACTGTCTGGGAGACATCCACCGCTGGCTGTTGCTGGCTTGCTGCTGTCGCGCGAGCTAATACTGTTGCTACCCTAAACACAGCTAAACTTCGGGTCTAGATGCACCCTCCTGCTATATCGGTTGTACTGCTAACGCAACGTGGCTGGCTATACCACCGGTCTCTTCAGCGCTGCGCGCCCGGTAGTCTACTCAAGTCAGACGGAGCCGCTAGCAGCATACTAATACACCGCACACAGTAACTACTATAACCCGCTAACGTTAGACGTTAGTCTCGTTAACTCTAGACGTTAGT
>NC_140174.1:70277444-70297444 GCF_963971535.1 Notolepis coatsorum
AACCGGGAACCTCTGGGTTACCAGACGACTGCTCTATCTCCCAAGCCACTGTCGCAGGTGACAAACATGATAAAACATCAATATCCATTCTGTATCTCTTCATCTTCATGGTGGTCTCTCTCCTCTCTCTCTCTCTCTCTCTCTCTCTCTCTCTCTCTCTCTCTCTCTCTCTCTCTCTCTCTCTCTCTCTCTCTCTCTCTCTCTCTCTCTCTCTCTCTCTGTCTCTTCTCTCTCTCTCTCTCTCTCTCTCTCTCTCTCTCTCTCTCTCTCTCTCTCTCTCTCTCTCTCTCTCTCTCTCTGAAGCCATTCTTTAAGCAGTATTGTGATGAAAACTACTTACGCTTAAAGAGCATTACAGCAGAATGGTTGTAATCCTGTCTGCATGTGTCAGTCTAACAGGCCAGAGGAGCCTGAGGGCCTGCTGGCTGTGTGCGGCTGTCAGACGAGCAGATAGAGGGAGGGTTGCTGCCAACATGTAATCCCATACCCACTTTTACTGATTATATACAATTATAAGCAGGAATACACTGGATCACGCCTGTACCATTAACCCTTTCACTACCACACTACAGAAGGTTAACCTTTCACTACCACACTACAGACTGTATAGTGAAAGGTTAACCGTCTGTAGTGTGGTAGTGAAAAGTTAACCTTCTGTAGTGTGATGGTGAAAGGGTTAACCCTTTGGTAGTGTGGTAGTGAAAGGTTAACCATTTGGTAGTGTGGTAGTGAAAGGGTTAACCATTTGGTAGTGTGGTAGTGAAAGGGTTAAACATAATCAACATCCATGCCCCCCAACTTTGCCCCCAACATCCTTAAATTATGAAGTTAGATTGTGAATTCCAATTTACAACCAGTAATGTAAAAACTAGAGCTGGGCATAGATACATTTTTTTAATCTAGATTAATCTACCTGCAATCCTGGAATTAATCTAGATTAATCTAGATTAAAATGGCTCAAAAAAAAAAAAAAAATCTGCCGAAGGTGTTCAAAATAGGTGTGTTCTACCCAAATAATGACCAGAGGAGGAGATTTATCCTCTCCTCTTCATCTGAGGAGTCACTAGCTGTTCTATCTCCTTGTTAACACTTTGGGTGCCGGGAAACGCTTTACAGCGTCTTTCCCGGCCATGCTCAAGGTGCCGAGGACGCTGTACAGCGTCTTTGATCTGTTTACATCTTTTTTCGATTTTCCCCGTCTGAACTTCACCGCCGAGCTTTTGGAAGAAAATTTTAACCGGAAACTGCATTTCCTCTCAAATTTCACTAGGTGGCAGTGTCCCCCTATTTTCTAACACTATCACAATAGGGGGAATATTGTACCCCACAATGAATCTGGCATTTGATTGGCCAGCATACCTGGCCAATGTAACCACAGGTATAAAACGTTAGCGCGATCCCAGAATCTACGAGGTTTTGGAGGAGAGAGAGAGAGAGAGATAGATAGAGCGATAGAGAGAGAGAGAGAGAGATTGAGAGAGAGATTTGAATTGAGATCAGCCTATAGTCTATATTTATAGTGTTATACAGTATAGTGGTAGTATCAGACTAATTGTAAGGTTTCAGCTGTGCTTTAGAAAGTACTTAGTCGTGCTAAGTAGTAGTACTATTCGAGGGATTAGTGTGTAGTCTAGGTAGTATATTTCAGTAGTAGTAATAGTAGTTTGATCAGTTAGTAGTTTCATTTAGATCAGTATGAAGAGACGTAGTGTAGGAAAGCGAGGGGACAATCCGGCGGCGGGTCGCTTTGTTCAGACGAAGCTGGCGTTTGGACCCGCGGTTGTTCAAGCAGCAGCAGCACCAACAGCACCAACGTCTTTGGTAGCTCCGATCGGAGAGAGCCGTGAGACCGTTGCTGGGCCCAGTAACGCGTCTCTCCCCGGGACCGGGAGCGGCTCTACCCGACGCAGTTCGAGGAAGAGGAAGGCTGCCGCTGTGGTCATAGCTTCTTCATGCGAGTCAGGGGACAGCGATTCGACCGCCCACGAATCTGATGGGAGCGCCGATTGGGAACCACCAGGTAATTACACGGTCTTATATATATATATATATATATGTGTGTGTGTGAAACGTGTATTTGATGATTTACATACTGTGACTATGTAACGTTAGTTCGACAAACCAACGGCGATATGCATGTGATTGTGTGTGTGTGTGAAACGTGTATTTGATGATTTACATACTGTGACTGTCTATGTAACGTTAGTTCGACAAACCAACGCCGGCGATATGCATGTGATTGTGTGTGTGTGAAACGTGTATTTGATGATTTACCTACCGCTTATTCTGTGACTATGTAACGTTAGTTTGCCAAACCTAACGCTGATATGCATTTATTATATTCTAGCTCCGGAATCATCTGACGATGATCTCGGCTTGGGTCGGAGGTATGAGTCTGATTCATCGCACGATTCAGACGTGGGAGTCGGACACGGTGGTGGTCGACGGGGCAACGGTACGTCATGTTTACTAATGCAATGTGAATATTGTTTTGTGCATGTTCAAATCGATAGTTGAATGATATAGGATATAGTAGGGATGTAGAGTACAGGCCACGCGACCATGTGCTACAGTTAGGTTGTCTTGTGTGCGTGTGTGTGTGTGTGTGTGCATGTGCACGCCCTTTGAAGTGGCTCTTTGAAGTGTGTAGCTATCATGTAAGTGATAATAGTTGCATGCTGGGCATGATACGACGTGGTGGTGGTGGTCGACGTGGTAATTGGTATGTTGCAATGTGAATATTGTTTTGTGCATGTTCAAATCAATAGTTGAATGATATAGGATATAGTAGGCATGCAGTACAGGCCACGCTACCATGTGCTACAGTTAGGTTGTCTTGTGTGCGTGTGTGTGTGTGTGTGTGTGCATGTGCACGCCCTTTGAAGTGGCTCTTTGAAGTGTGTAGCTATCATGTAAGTGATAATAGTTGCATGCTGGGCATGATACGACGTGGTGGTGGTGGTCGACGTGGTAATTGGTATGTTGCAATGTGAATATTGTTTTGTGCATGTTCAAATCGATAGTTGAATGATATAGGATATAGTAGGCATGCAGTACAGGCCACGCTACCATGTGCTACAGTTAGGTTGTCTTGTGTGCGTGTGTGTGTGTGTGTGTGCATGTGCACGCCCTTTGAAGTGGCTCTTTGAAGTGTGTAGCTATCATGTAAGTGATAATAGTTGCATGCTGGGCATGATACGACGTGGTGGTGGTGGTCGACGTGGTAATTGGTATGTTGCAATGTGAATATTGTTTTGTGCATGTTCAAATCGATAGTTGAATGATATAGGATATAGTAGGCATGTACAGGCCACTACATTTAGTTACATGGATGTGTGTGTGTGTGTGTGTGTAGATGCCTCACCCCATGCCATTTGATGTGTGTGTGTATGTGTGTGTGTGTGTGTGCAGTGTGTGTACACACACACACACACAAGATCAAAAGACATGCATCCTCTCCAACACCTTTGAACTTCGCAGTACATGGTGAGGCCTCTATATGCAAATTCCATTGATTACAGCACACACATACACAATGGCATGGACACATGGCGAGGCCTATATTTAAATGCATGGTTGTGTAGCATATGTAAAATTCCATTGATTACAACACACACACATGTACATGCTTTGATGGCCGCTGATTTATTTTGTGTTCACACAGCAGAACACTCCGAAACCGAATCCGGGGCCAATACACCAACATGCTTGGGTATGTACTAACTACATTTATGTATGTGTAAATGTATTACTATTGTGTTTTGTGAGACTTACTTACTGAATGAATTTAATCCAATTCAGATTCTGGCGCAGACCCTGCAGATAGTGACGCTGAGACTGGCAACGACATAGGATCACATTCTACTCCTGCAGGTAATTGTACATGGTGGTGACTGGCTGCTGCTAGAGCCTGGGCCTGGTGGTAGCTGGCTGCTGCTAGAGCCTGGGCCTGGTGGTGACTGGCTGCTGCTAGAGCCTGGGCCTGGTGGTGACTGGCTGCTGCAGGGCCTGGGCCTGGTGGTGACTGGCTGCTGCAGGGCCTGGGCCTGGTGGTGACTGGCTGCTGCAGGGCCTGGTCTGGTGGTGATGGTGGTAAATACAATGACAATGCGTTGCCCTAGTGTAATGTATTACATCATGTGATTCTAGAACTGGATGCTAGTCTGGACATGCCGGAACCTGTTGCAGGGCGGAAACGCACATCTAAGAGCGGTAAGTTGGCCTCACTCTGCACACCACTTCCAGCTCTGACCTCTGACCCCCACACCACGTCCAGCTCTGACATCTGAACCCCACACACACTCACTCATTCACTCACACAGTTTGTAACTACGTGGCATATGAATGTCTACAGTAGGGGTGTTATAGTATATTTGTATAATTGACAGGTCGTGGAGGAGCGAAGAGCAGGGCTGCGATCCGTCAGGAAGAGGAGAATGCCTGGTCTCGTGAGGGCTGGGTGCCTCAAAGGATCCCCTTCACAGCCCAACCGGGGTTGCTCCAGGACGCCAAGGCACTCAGATCTTACCGGCCTGCGAAATGGATGGATCTGTTCCTGACAGATGCTTTTCTGAACTCTATTGTTGCCCAGTCCAACCTCTACGCTGAGCAGTCCATTGCCCGGCTGGACCCCACGCTAACCAGTAGCAGGGCACTGCTTTGGAAGCCCCTCACATTGAAGGAGCTGAAGAAGTTCCTCGGACTCCATTTCCTTAGCAGTGTCCTGCGGAAGCCTCGCGTGGACCAGATGTGGACCACTGACGACATGATGTACACACCGTACTACTCTGATACCATGCCACGCAACAGGTTCCAATTGATCTGGCGATTCCTCCACTTTGCGGACAATACTTCCCTGGAGGTTAGAGACAAATTGTGCAAAGTACGCCCTGTAGTCGACCATGTAAACACGAGGTGCAAGGAGCTGTACCAGCCTGAACGCGAGCTCGCCATTGACGAGGGGGTGATGGCATGGCGAGGCCGCCTGACCTTCCGGGTCTACAACCCCAACAAGCCCACCCGCTATGGCATCAAGTCCTACTTCCTGTGCGAATCACGCACAGGATATTGCTTTTCATTTAAGCCATATTGTCGGGAAGGCTCGCTCCTGGGGGACACGGTCGTCGGTCTGCTTGGACGTCTGTCTGGGGCCGGCTATACGCTCTACATGGACAACTTCTACAACTCGGTACGTATGTCAGCCAGGCTCCGACAGTTGAGGACCGACGTCTGTGGTACCCTCAGGAAGCACCGGGGCGAGCCAGCCATCATCAAGAACATTACCAAACGTGACATCGGTGTGGGGGAGCGCATTGCGGTCAACAACAAGGAGGTCCTGATCGTGGCATGGCGCGATAAGAGAATCGTGAAGACCATCAGCAGCTTCCACGAGGACACTATGGAAAAGGCGATGGTGTGGAAGAAGCAGAAGAAGGGCAAAGCGCTGAGGGTGGAGATGCTCAAGCCAACATCAATCCTGGAGTACAATAAATTCATGAACGGCGTCGATCAGCTGGATCAAAATATATCGTACTATCCGGTTACACGTAAGACTGGAAAGTGGACCAAAAAGTTTGTGATGTATCTGATCCAAATATGTATCTTCAACGCGTTTGTCTTGTACAAAAAAAAGCACCCACAAGGGCATTACTCCAACCTCTTCCGGTTCACCAGGGCTGTGGCGCGGACCTACACAGACGGTAAGGAGAAGAAGATTCCTGGGGTGACAGCGGAGATGGAGGCGGAGGCGGAGGCAGGGGAGGAGGCAGGGGAGGAGGCAGGGGGTGGGGATGAGGAGGAGGCAGGGGCTGAGCAGGTGGGGCGTGTCGACCCTAGGGCCCCACTGGGGGACCCGCAGAGCAGATTAGTGGGTGGCTTTGTGAAGCATGTAATGGTTGCATACAAAGCCACCCCGAAGAGAAAGCTACCGTGTAGGAAATGTCGTGTCTGCAGTAGGCGTGGCATCAGGAGTGAGACCAGATATTTTTGCACATCGTGCAAAGTCCCCCTGCATCGTGACAAATGCTTCGCTCTGTACCACACAAAGAGGGATTTCTCTAAATAGTTTCTTTATTAGTTGTCATACAGAAGTACAGACTACTTCTAAATAATCCGGCACACAGAAGTACAGATTACTTCTAAATAATCCATCATTGTGTGATACAGACAGAACCATGTGTACCGGTACATAGTATAGCTAGCTGAGTGTAGTATAGTATAGTGTAGTATAGTATAGTATAGTATATTGTAGTATAGTATAGTATAGTATAGTGTATGGGTAGTTGCACTGTTTTCTGTACAAGACAAATGCGTTGAACACATGTATTTGGGCCACGGTTGTCGATATTGCATAGGCATGTTTGGACCACTTGCAGATGAGACGTTATGTTAGCGATCTAGCTGTATCGACTCCATTCATAATTTGCATTGTGTGTGTATATAGTTTTTTTTTATTTATCTTTTTCCCCCCTCATTTTTACCGTTTGCACAGAACCAATGGTTGCTGACAGTCACCCAGTTTAAAAAAGTATATACTGTAGGTAACATACCACACTTTTCTAATGCAGTCCATTGGCCTATTATTTATATACTTTGGAAGCATGTATTGGATATTTTTTGGTCCACAGATCATCTGGCGCTTCATCCATTTATCAATGGACAATGCAGTCATCGATGCGAGAGACCAAGTAAGATATGCCCTGTAGTTCATGTGACGTGAATGTTACCAGCAAACTTCTAAATGCACTGAAACAATGGTTGGTTATCCTCCAGTGTTCACTTTTTATAAGGTATTGTCTTTGTAAATTACCATAATCCTATACTGTGAATGTTACCAACAAACTCCTAAATGCACTGACACAATGGTTGGTTATCATCAGCCAGTGTTCACTTTTTATAAGGTATTGTCTTGGTAAATTACCATAATCCTATACTGTGAATGTTACCAACAAACTCCTAAATGCACTGAAACAATGGTTGGTTATCATCACAGTGTTCACTTTTTATAAGGTATTGTCTTGGTAAATTACCATAATCCTATACTGTGAATGTTACCAACAAACTCCTAAATGCACTGAAACAATGGTTGGTTATCATCACAGTGTTCACTTTTTATAAGGTATTGTCTTGGTAAATTACCATAATCCTATACTGTGAATGTTACCAACAAACTCCTAAATGCACTGAAACAATGGTTGGTTATCATCACAGTGTTCACTTTTTATAAGGTATTGTCTTGGTAAATTACCATAATCCTATACTGTGAATGTTACCAACAAACTCCTAAATGCACTGAAACAATGGTTGATTATCCTCCAGTGTTCACTTTTTATAAGGTATTGTCTTGGTAAATTACCATAATCCTATACTGTGAATGTTACCAACAAACTCCTAAATGCACTGAAACAATGGTTGATTATCCTCCAGTGTTCACTTTTTATAAGGTATTGTCTTGGTAAATTACCATAATCCTATACTGTGAATGTTACCAACAAACTCCTAAATGCACTGAAACAATGGTTGGTTATCCTCCAGTGTTCACTTTTTATAAGGTATTGTCTTTGTAAATTACCATAATCCTATACTGTGAATGTTACCAACAAACTCCTAAATGCACTGACACAATGGTTGGTTATCATCAGCCAGTGTTCACTTTTTATAAGGTATTGTCTTGGTAAATTACCATAATCCTATACTGTGAATGTTACCAACAAACTCCTAAATGCACTGAAACAATGGTTGATTATCCTCCAGTGTTCACTTTTTATAAGGTATTGTATTGGTAAATTACCATAATCCTATACTGTGAATGTTACCAACAAACTCCTAAATGCACTGAAACAATGGTTGATTATCCTCCAGTGTTCACTTTTTATAAGGTATTGTCTTGGTAAATTACCATAATCCTATACTGTGAATGTTACCAACAAACTCCTAAATGCACTGAAACAATGGTTGATTATCCTCCAGTGTTCACTTTTTATAAGGTATTGTCTTGGTAAATTACCATAATCCTATACTGTGAATGTTACCAACAAACTCCTAAATGCACTGAAACAATGGTTGGTTATCATCACAGTGTTCACTTTTTATAAGGTATTGTCTTGGTAAATTACCATAATCCTATACTGTGAATGTTACCAACAAACTCCTAAATGCACTGAAACAATGGTTGATTATCCTCCAGTGTTCACTTTTTATAAGGTATTGTATTGGTAAATTACCATAATCCTATACTGTGAATGTTACCAACAAACTCCTAAATGCACTGAAACAATGGTTGATTATCCTCCAGTGTTCACTTTTTATAAGGTATTGTCTTGGTAAATTACCATAATCCTATACTGTGAATGTTACCAGCATATAATGCACAGCAACAATGGTTGGTACTGATGACTTGTCACCCAGTTTATTGAACATATTTTACAATAAAAATGTTCATGGCATCAAAGTTTCAAGTTTTTTGCATTGTAAAGTATTCTGTATTTTATAATAATGTTGTCTGGACCTACACCAGTAGTTATAAAACTTACTTGTTCATTAGCGCCAGGCATATCAATCAAATGACCAACAAAGTAATCAATCAATCAAACAAATCAATCTATGAATCAAACTATCAACAAAACAATCAAACATTCTATCAAGCAAATGACCAACAAAGTAATCAATCAAACAAATCAATCTATGAATCAAACTATCAACAAAACAATCAAACATTCTATCAATCAAATGACCAACAAAGTAATCAATCAATCAAACCAATCAATCTATGAATCAAACTATCAACAAAACAATCAAACATTCTATCAAGCAAATGACCAACAAAGTAATCAATCAATCAAACCAATCAATCTATGAATCAAACTATCAACAAAACAATCAAACATTCTATCAAGCAAACTATCAACAAAACAATCAAACATTCTATCAATCAAATGACCAACAAAGTAATCAATCAATCAAACAAATCAATCTATGAATCAAACTATCAACAAAACAATCAAACATTCTATCAATCAAATGACCAACAAAGTAATCAATCAATCAAACCAATCAATCTATGAATCAAACTATCAACAAAACAATCAAACATTCTATCAAGCAAATTACCAACAAAGTAATCAATCAATCAAACAAATCAATCTATGAATCAAACTATCAACAAAACAATCAAACATTCTATCAAGCAAACTATCAACAAAACAATCAAACATTCTATCAATCAAATGACCAACAAAGTAATCAATCAATCAAACAAATCAATCTATGAATCAAACTATCAACAAAACAATCAAACATTCTATCAATCAAATGACCAACAAAGTAATCAATCAATCAAACAAATCAATCTATGAATCAAACTATCAACAAAACAATCAAACATTCTATCAATCAAATGACCAACAAAGTAATCAATCAATCAAACAAATCAATCTATGAATCAAACTATCAACAAAACAATAAAACATTCTATCAATCAAACCAATAAAACAATCTGTCAAACAATCAATCAATCAAACCATCCATCCATCCATCCCAGTCTAAATTGCTTTATAACACGTTCAGTACCTATTATCACCCCGCCGGCACACCTTTCATAAAAGTGCCTGTAACTTCTGTTCTAAATAATTTACCTCCACTTTTATCTTTTGTTGACGTTTTTTAACTTGTAATTGTGAACGAACGAAGACATGCAGAAACAAACGGTTTTTTGCATTGTGTACATCAACTTGTCGTCTTCAAATGAGCCCAACCATTTCCCCATAGTTATAATATAAAATATAGAAATAGCTCCGCTAAGATCATGAGATATGCTAGAATCGTCCAGGAATCCTGGCAACCCACAGTCATTTTCCGGATTTTTGGCCGGCACCCAAAGTGTTAAACAGCATGAACATGTCTCTTCTTTTTGTAATTTCCAGTGTTTCTTTTAAAACCAGATTTATCGTAATTTTCTGTGCCCTTCCTTTGATGCCATTAACATTGTTACACTGATATTGACAGCTCTCTCCAGTGTCAAATCACTCTCTGTCAGTAGTTTCTTCTGTGAACCTTCATTTCTTAATCCACAGACAAACCTGTCTCTCAATGTGTCTTTTAGTGAATCTCTAAATTCACAATGCTGCTGACTGGTTGCTCACACACAGACTGCTGCAGAAGCAGGTTTCTCAACAAATTCAGTGCAAGCTCAGTGTAACAGTTCCATGAATGAATGAATGAAAACGTTATTTAACAGATTGCAGAATGGGTACAATACAGTACATCTCAATACACACAATTGTTAAGGGGATGCAGACCAGAGAAAGACGTTTGTCTTGTTTACATCAGGGTCCCCCATTTTAATTTATTTGCTCCACATTGGCATTAGCCCCTTTCGTGACTGTGATGCACTGAGTGAATCCACAGTCACTTGCTCCTCAATAGGAAACCAACCTAGATTTACCATGAAGGACTGGTTCTGGCCGAACCGTTCGTTATACAAGAATCACAGAGAAATTACAAAGGTACTCACAGTTGCACGAGGATTTCGGACAGAGATAAGGGATGGTGCGCATGCGCTAGCTGTGATCACCCAACGGCAGAAATAATGCCGTTTTGAACAGTTTAAAAAAATTATTTAAAATGTTTATTAGCAACGCAGAGCTTTCAAACCATCCCGTATCTCTGTCCGAAACCCTTGTGCAACTGTGAGCACCTTTGAAACGTCTCTGTGATTCTTGTATAACGAACGGTTCAGCCAGAACCAGTCCTTCATGGTAAATCTAGGTTAGTTTCCTATTGAGGAGCAAGTGACTGTGGATTCACTCCGTGCATCACAGTCACGAAAGGGGCTACATTGTCATCAAACGGTCCAATATTTCCAATAACCCAAGCCATTTCTGTTGTAAACACTCACGATAGTCCAGTCGATCCTTCCTTTAGTGTGTAAAGTGGATTTCCTCCTCTTGTAGATGTTTCCCAGTGCCGCCCGTATGAACGTGAGCTAACATGCTAACTCGCTAACGTTAATAATGTAAACAAGGCTTGCAACGGACTTCTTTTTTCTTGCATTGCGCAGATTCAGACGTCCTCATCGCCGAATTGTGTTATATCCTGAGGACTTCTTAACCTCACCTGTATAACAATGATTACCGGACCACTACTTTAGTTTAACACATTATTCTGACTACAGCTCCGGTAGTGCAATCACTTCCTGGTACCACAGCTGGGAACTACGGCAAGTATTTAAGGACAATACAGACCCAACGTTGAGAAAAAGATTAACGGCGTCTGTTACAAAGGGTCAGATTAAACCGAATATATATATTTATTACTTGAGATACCTTGTATAATATTTGTATATCGTCTGATATCCCTTGTATATTCTTTGTATATATACACGGAATATCCCTTTACCTAGGTACAAGCCAGACCATAATATTCATTCTCCTATTGGACAGCGACCCCTAGGCGCCAACGGCCATACCCCCAATGGCAAGTTCAAAGCCACCGCCAAGGCATGTCTCAACATGTCCAGGTTTGCGCAGTAATACGAGACAGAACTGAGGTTGGCACTAGATTATTCACCTTACGTATAAATACGTCGCAGGTGGATACAGCAGTAGTCTTATCCTAAAAGTTGAAGCCTTCACCACGATACAACGTGCCGTGAAGTGGGCCTCTTTGCCCCTGAATAGAGCCTTGAGAACCGCGTGCGAATAGATAGCTAAAGTGTCAGAGTTTAAAGCTGTATCGTCGAGTTCGACTTATTCTATTGTGAAGTAATAGTCTATTATTTATAGTGTATCGTGCGGCTACCGTTCTCCGTAACCATCATTACCACCGGTTCGTCGTACCTCTAGCTAGTGCACTTATCCAGGCTGGGCGGCCTAAACTCGCGCCACCACCCGAGGAGTCCTAGACGAGAACCGTTGGATATGTACACCGGAGAACCTACACCGGCGAATGCAGAGCCTTTTCCGGCTGGATTATATTGCTTTGGTACTGTGGCTGCTGGAGCAGAGAACCGTCTACCCCACTGCTGTGTGGGATCTACCCTGTGAGGAGCACCCTCAAGCCCGCATCTAAGACCACAGAGGCTGGCTAGCTTTCATCCATGCTGTCGTGCATACTGGAGTATAGCTGTTGCTTTGTCTATGGACCAAGGGAGTATTGCACTGGCTCCTGTATCTGGAGCCTCGTTATTCCGCATTGATCCAGACTTTGCTCCCGAACATTCCTCTACCCTGCCGGCTTACAACCGGAGGGAACCCCCTAGTGTCTCCAGCTGACTACGAGTGTACCTTATGTAATTCTTATGCTACAGGTGGCGTCAGTTATACCCATCTTACTATTCTCATGGACTTACGCTCTTGACCTACTTTAAGTGTTCTTCGCCTTACAAGCGCAATCATAATTCTCAATCTGTAACCTACCGTTGCTGCTCTAATAATAAATACCTCTAACTAGAACTTTCTTTGTCATTGCCGTATTCTTGTGTGGGTGTTCACCAGATATACCATGTACTGTATGGCCAGTAATTAAAGTACATAACTAAGTAGTGGTGTAATGATACCATACTCTCAATACAGTCAGGGAATTGTACCCCTCAGTTACAATTGGTCCTTCGAGCCGGAGGAATATCAGTGTAATATCTAAATATAATATTGATATTAACCATGGCCAGCGGTGAACACTCCCCAAGCGGCTCTCCTAAGCTAGAACGCCCGCAGCGCAGACGTCAGCCACCTCCTTACCTAGAGGACTACGCTGTCAGTCTAATACCTAGCTTTATACAGACGTTAAATGCGGAAAAAGCGGATAGTAAAAGCATGTCAAATCCTACCGACCAGGCGACCTTGCCAGTAGAGACCTTAGTGGGTTCTAACGTAACTGACCAAGCTCACGGGGGGGACCAGGAGGGACATGACATGACTATACCCCCAGACAACGTCAACGGGACGGTCCCTGGAGAGCTCCAGGATAAAGAAAGCGCCCCAGGGACAGAACCCGACCCACTACCAGAAGAGAAGCGCGCCCAGGAGATAGACCTCGGGGCGCGCCAAGAGAACAGATCTCCAACGAGCACTGTCAGAAGCCGATCACCTCCATCAGTGTCTTCCCCCAGCGAAGCGGACAAGATGCTGGCGCAGGCATTCATCGCCACCCTGGCAGCCTCCACTGAACGCGATCGACTCCAAGCACAGACGCTTAGTGAGCGCAAACATTCTTCCATGGAACAAGAGCGCCTCCGGGCGCAACAACTAAGTGAGCGCGAACACTCTACCATGGAAAGAGAACGCCTGCAGGCTCAACAACTGAGTGAGCGTGAACAATCTGCAGACCAACGAGAGCGCCTTCACGCGCAACTCCAAGCGCAAGCCCTTAGTGAACGCGAACACTCTGCAACCCAGCGAGAGCGCTTCCAGGCGCAGCAAAGGAGTGAAGACGACCGCATACGCCTGGAGACCAGACGCCTCCAGACGGAAGAGAATATTGAAAGAGACCGCGCCGATGCCCAGCGCGCCGCCGCCGATGCACAGCGCGACGCCGCCAATGCACAGCGCGACGCAGCCCAAGCCCAGCGCGAAGCAGAGCGCGACATCGCTCACATCAAGCGCGAAGCAGAGCGCGACCGGCTACAGGCGCAGATAATGGAGCAATTGATTGCCAGGGCGACACCCCCTCTCTCCGCACGGAGCTCCAGGGCATCATCACGACAAGGGTCTAGGGCACCTTCCCCTACCCGACCAAGTGACCCGGAGCCCGGCCAACAGAAAGATCCTATCCACGTCTCCGAACCCCCTCCCCGACCGGTCCATACGAGACCCAGCAACCGGGAAGAACCGGCCTATGCCGCCGAGAGACTGAATAGATGACTTCAAGACCTAGAAGACCTAGCAGAGGAAGAGGAAGAGGAGGAAGGTCAAGCCCACCAGCAGCAACGTACTCCACAGGACCAGGAGGTCCAGTACAGCCCAGACTTCACCCCCGAGGCACTGCGCTACAAACCCCCGACTCAACTCAAGGGTGAGTTTGACGCACAGCCAGCACCGAGGAACAGCACCTGGGTACCCGGGCCTTGGTACCCACCAAGTACCAGCCCACGACAACACGTACGGGGAGACTCGCCCAGGAGGCCTCTCCCCCAACGCTCACCGATGTGCCAGCCATCCATGGCATCGCACCTTGGCACACCGACGTTCCCGGATTTTACGCACAAGGACAGAGCACAGTACACGGAATTACGGATGTGCTTAGAGACTATGATGTCCGACGTCCCTGATGAGTCGTACAAATATGCTATCCTCCTCAAGCATCTCAAGGTGCCCAGAGCGCATAACATAGCGCTGGCATATTCCAACTCAAGTACCCCATACACCGCGGCTCTAGTAGCCCTCGACAAGCGTTATGGACGCATATGGGACTACGTGATACAAGAAATAAGGAATATTGACCGTCTCCCCCCAGCCACAGACAATCGATCATTGGATGACCTCTCTATCAAGGTACAATCCCTGGTAGGGATGCTGGGGTCACAAAAGGAAAAAGGGAGACACGAACTGTATGCTAACTCTAATGTAGAACGAATATTAGAGAAGCTCCCTCCAGCCCGCCAAGAGCGCTTTAGGCGGCAGAGAGACCACCGTGATCCCGACGGTCCCGAGCCATCCCTCCTAGACCTGGCCGACTTCCTCGCGAGAGAAGTCAGCAGCCTACGACTGGATACGTTCGTGCGGAGTGGACCAAGCCCAAGTGATGGACCTCGGAGATCCAATGATAACCGCCGGTTGGTGACCGTCATGCACCAAGCCGAATCAGTACCGCGGCACAAGAACCACAACACCCCCTCGACGAAAGAGAAGTGGAAGATTGTATACCAGTACTGCGAGAAAGAACATTGGCTGTCTCAATGTGACACTTTCAAGAAGATGACCGCCGACGAGGTGAGTCAGTGGATCAAAGCCAACCGCCGCTGTTACCGCTGTGCGCGCAGCCATATGGCAGCCGAGTGCCGCTTGAAGAAGAGGTGCAGCAGGTGTGACGGCGCCCACTTGGACGTCTTGCATGACAGCAACAGGAAGAAACTCGCACCCCCAAGCAGCACCAGAGTAAACGTCATGTATATCGACCCCGCCAGCAGCGGCAGCTCCCGAGTGCTCTTGAAAGTGGTCCGAGTGATATTAAGCTACGAGGACAAGGTCATGGACACTTACGCCGTCGATGGGTCAGAAAAGACTCTCCTCCTCGCATCCGCTGCAGCCCGGCTGGGTCTGCGGGGGAGCGAAGAAACAATGACAATTCGTACTATAAGAAGAGACCTGAAGACAATAAGGGGTGAAAACGTCTCCTTCACTATCGCAGCAAGCGGGCAGCCCGAGAGGCAGTATAGGATTACTAACGCTTTCACCAGCCAAGACATAGGCCTGTCACAGTACACCTACCCCATCCCCAAGCTGATGGAAAAATACGTGCACCTACGTCAACTACCTATACCGCTCATCGACAGCGCCACCCCGACCCTGCTCATATGATCCGACCACGCACACCTCATCGTCCCAACGGACCGGGTCCACATCGGGCCCAGAGGCTGTCCAGCAGCAGTCGAGACCCGCCTAGGATGGACACTACAAGGCCCCCTCTCCAGGTCTCCCAACCGACCAGCAGCCACTCGCTGCCTCCACTCCAGAATGACAGAAGAAGACACCACCCTCTTACAGCATGTCGAGAGGCTATGGACACTAGACACAATGCCCTTTAAGAACGAAAAGAAACACATTCGTTCAAAGGAAGACACTTATGCCATAGCCCTCCTCGAGCAGAGGACAAAGAGAGTCGAGGTCAATGGAGTGATGAGATACGCAACTCCACTCTTGAGGCGAGAGGGTATGCCCACCTTCCACGCCTCAAAAGAAGCGACGGAGCGATATCTACTGAACACCGAGCGGTGTCTAGCCAGAGACCCCTCTCAAGCCACTGTGTACCGCGCTGAGATTGACAAGCTAATCACAGCGGGACACATAAAGAAAATTGACATTCAAGAGGCCGATCAGACGACCGAATCATGGTACGTGCCCCACCACAAGGTCCACCACAACGGCAAGGATCGTATTGTGTTCAACTGCAGCTACCAGATCGGACTACAGAATCTGAATAAAGAAATCTTGCCCGGTCCAACACTCGGCCCCTCTCTACTAGGCGTGTTGCTACGTTTCCGCCAAAACAAGGTGGCCATCAGCGGCGACATCAAAGGGATGTTCCTGCAGGTGCGACTAGTGGAAGAGGACAAGCCCCTGCTGCGGTTCTTATGGAGAGAGAGGATCGGGGATGAGCAACCATCCATCTACCAATGGGAGGTCCTCCCTTTCAGAACCACATGCAGCCCATGCTGTGCTACGTTCGCACTGCAAAAACATGTCGCAGAGGACCCAGCAGCTGACGAGGAGGTCCGACAAAGTGTAAAGAGGAGTTTCTACGTGGACAACTGTCTGCAAAGCGTCTCGACGCCAGAAGAGGCCGAGGCCCTCCTACTCAAGCTCCGCGCCTCCCTGATCAAAGGCGGCTTTGATCTCCGGCAGTGGGCCAGCAGCGACCCTCAAGTACTGCGCAGCCTCTCCCCAGAGAACAAGGCAGCAAGCAGCGAGACCTGGATGGCGACCATCCCAGGTGAAGCCCAAGAAATGACATTAGGACTAGTCTGGCGCTTCAAAACAGACTCGCTCCATTACAGACACACACCCCTGACCAAGGAGCAGGGAAGGTCGATTTCACTACCGACCACCAGACGGAGTGTATACAGAACACTCGCCAGACAATATGACCCGTTGGGATGTATCTTACCTTACACCACCAGGGCAAAAATGATTGTGCGGGAGCTGTGGGACAAGGACCAGGGCTGGGACGACCCCATACCCGACCACCTTGCTTCCACATGGAGAGAGTGGGAAAAAGAACTCAACTCGCTCCCAGGTGTCAACATACGCCGCAGCTACTTCCCACCCACAGTGCGGCTGGAGACGTGCCAGATGGACCTGCACGTCTTCAGCGACGCCTCAGAAGTAGCCTACGGCTCGGTGGCTTACTTGCGGGCCCGAGAGGAGGGAGGAGAAATACATACCGCCTTCATCTTGGCTCGTTCAAGGATAGCCCCCCGCAAGCAACAATCGATCCCGCGTCTAGAGCTCTGCGCAGCCCTAGTAGGAGCGCAACTCGCCACGTTAATCCAACGTGAACTCACCATCCCGGTGCAAAGAACAATCCTGTGGTCAGACTCCATGACCGTACTCACATGGATCCAGTCCGATTCGTGTAGATACAAGGTCTTCGTGGGAGTCAGAATCACAGAGATCCAAGATTTAACAGAATCAGCATGCTGGAGGTACGTGGACACAAAACAGAACCCAGCAGATGTCATCACACGGGGGATGTCCCTAGATGACCTCACACGTCACAATATCTACAGTGACGGTCCCGAGTTCCTCAAGCTCCCGGAAGAAGAGTGGCCTAACCCCACCCCACGGGAGGCTAGTCAAGAGGAAGCAGAGATGAAGAAATCTATGTTCTGTGGGTTGACGCACACACCAGTCCCCACCGACCCTAACATAGACGACTGCCCCACCCTTGAGAGTGCGCAGTTAAAGACATTCCTGTGGCACCACCCTGAGGTTCCCTCCACTACTGACATTAATGCAGCTAATTACGAAGAAGCAGAACTCCTTCTGCTACAGCGAGCCCAAAGAGACTCGTTCCCCGACGAGCTAGACTGTCTGCAGGGATCAAAGCCAGTCCCGTCAGACAGCAGACTGCTCCACTTGGCCCTGAGCGCGACGCCCATGATCTCATCAGAGTGGGTGGTCGTCTGAGAAGGGCCCCGGACTTAACGGATGACGTCAAGTTCCCTATAGTTCTCAACAGCCGACACAAGGTCACAGAGCTCATCATAAAGAAATACGACGAGGATGTGCACCACGCTGGGGCAGAGAGAGTCTTCGCTGAGATCAGACGTCGCTATTGGATACTGCAAGGAAGAGAAGCAGTACGACGCTTCCAGCGGACCTGTCTAGACTGTCGCAAGTGGCGAGCACAGCCCAGTATACCCAGGATGGCTCACCTACCTCCCTGTCGCCCCCGACTTGGCGACAAGCCCTTTCACTCCACCGGTATGGACTGCTTCGGCCCGCTGTATGTGAAGAAAGGAAGAGGGACGGAGAAGAGGTGGGTTATTGTATTCAAATGCATGACCACCCGAGCGATACACATAGAACTCCTTCCAACCATGAGTACGGACTCATTCCTTATGGCCTTCCGGAGATTCACAGCGCGGAAAGGAAAACCGTCTATATTACTGTCTGATCACGGGACAAACTTCAAAGGTGGAGAAAGAGAGCTGAGAGAGAGCTTCCAAGCTATGGGCCCAGAACTTAAGACCCACCTCGCTCCCTCTCAGATTGACTTCCAGTTTAACCCCCCGAACGCCCCTCACTTCAGGGGAACCTGGGAACGAGAAGTACGTTCAATAAAGACAGCCCTGTACGCCGTGCTTGGGGCCCAGACCGTGGCTGAAGAAGTCCTCACGACAGTCCTCACAGAGATCGAGGGAGTATTGAACTCAAAGCCCCTCGGTTACGTCTCAAGTGATGTAGCAGATGTCGACCCAGTCACCCCCAACACTCTCTTGATGGGGCGGCTGGACCCCGCGCTCCCACAGACGGTGTACAGACCTGAGGAAGCGAACGGCCGAAGAATGTGGAGGTACAGTCAAGTACTGGCTGACAAGTTTTGGAACAGTTTCCTCCTCCACTATCTACCGTCTCTACAGACCCGCCAGAAATGGGTAAAAGAAAGAGACAATTTGACGGAGGGCACAGTCGTCATGATCATAGACCAGTCACTACCCCGAGCTATGTGGCCGGCCGGCCGCGTAAGCAAAGTGATCACTGGTGCCGACGGAAAGGTCAGAGCTGCAGAAGTTCTCGTCCAGGGACGGACATACACCCGACCCGTGGCGAGGCGGATAGAGTTGCCAAGGCTCCCTGACTCCCTTGATGACGACCATGACCCACTGACTTTGTGAATTGCCCTACTCCCCACAACGGACATTGAGTAGTGGACAAGACGGTTAATCTGTCTCTGCTTATCTAATTAGGTGCGGACTAATTAGGAGGCGGCTGTTACAAAGGGTCAGATTAAACCGAATATATATATTTATTACTTGAGATACCTTGTATAATATTTGTATATCGTCTGATATCCCTTGTATATTCTTTGTACAAGCCAGACCATAATATTCGTTCTCCTATTGGACAGCGACCCCTAGGCGCCAACGGCCATACCCCCAATGGCAAGTTCAAAGCCACCGCCAAGGCATGTCTCAACATGTCCAGGTTTGCGCAGTAATACGAGACAGAACTGAGGTTGGCACTAGATTATTCACCTTACGTATAAATACGTTGCAGGTGGATACAGCAGTAGTCTTATCCTAAAAGTTGAAGCCTTCACCACGATACAACGTGCCGTGAAGTGGGCCTCTTTGCCCCTGAATAGAGCCTTGAGAACCGCGTGCGAATAGATAGCTAAAGTGTCAGAGTTTAACGCTGTATCGTCGAGTTCGACTTATTCTATTGTGAAGTAATAGTCTATTATTTATAGTGTATCGTGCGGCTACCGTTCTCCGTGACCATCATTACCACCGGTTCGTTGTACCTCTAGCTAGTGCACTTATCCAGGCTGGGCGGCCTAAACTCGGGCCACCACCCGAGGAGTCCTAGAAGAGAACCGTTGGATATGTACACCGGAGAACCTACACCGGCGAATGCAGAGCCTTTTCCGGCTGGATTATATTGCTTTGGTACTGTGGCTGCTGGAGCAGAGAACCGTCTACCCCACTGCTGTGTGGGATCTACCCTGTGAGGAGCACCCTCGAGCCCGCCTCTAGGACCACAGAGGCTGGCTAGCTTTCATCCATGCTGTCGTGCATACTGGAGTATAGCTGTTGCTTTGTCTACGGACCAAGGGAGTATTGC
>NC_140174.1:70304944-70334500 GCF_963971535.1 Notolepis coatsorum
GCGGAGAGGGGGAGAGCGGAGAGCAAGCCTCGCACACATGCACTTTGAAATGGGTATCACAGTAGTACGCTCTACTGTAGAACATGACATATTAGCATGACATCTGATTTATTAATGCCAATACTAAAGATTCGGGACAAACGCAATTGGCACAAGTGTAAATCATGGATTAGTCACTCAGTTTTAACATCTGCTGACTTAGCTCAACTTGTTCATCAGCTGGCTGTGGAGTCTATGGTCACAAGTTCAGATCACTCTTAGTTAATTTATTTTAAATTTTTTTTACGTTTAATTAATTTATCCACTCTGGTTGGATGGTGTGTATGTATGCGTATGTATTGTGCTGTATAATGACAATACATTTGAATCGAATCTCATTTTGAAATCGCTACCTGTTGAGTGGATCACCATGGTGCAATGTGCTCACCTCCGAAGCTGTCTGACACGCCACTGTCGTGTCCATAGGCAGCGTAGCGATTTCAAAATGAGATTAGATTAAAATGTATTGTCATTATACAGCACAATACATACGCATACATACACACCATCCAACCAGAGTGGATAAATTAATTAAACGTAAAAAAATTTAAAAAATTTAACTTAGAGTGATTTGAACTTGTGACCATAGGCTCCACAGCCAGCTGATGAAAGAGTTGAGCTAAACCAGCAGATGTTAAAACTAAGTGACTAATCCATGATTTACACTTGTGCCAATTGCGTTTGTCCCGAATCTTTAGTATTGGCGTTAATCAATCAGATGTCATGCTAATATGTCATGTTCTACAGTAGGGCATACTACTGTGATACCCATTTCAAAGTGCGTGTGTGCGAGGCTCGCTCTCCGCTCTCCCCCTCTCCGCTCATAACTAGTGTAGGCAGGGGCGGTCAGTGGCCAATCAGAGCAACGCGGAAGGACAACTTGCTTGTGGAAAGTATAGACGCGGCCAGGCCAGTGTTTCTAGTTGCGGCGGCGCGATAGTTAGATAACCTAGGTGGGGAACAACCAGGAGATCACTGTGACAGAGAGTATTGCAGTCTAAACAGTCATACATCTTTTATTCAACTTCAGCCCTGATCATAACCATTTTAATTTTTAGATTTTTTGTAATGTTAGATAAAAAATGAAATACTCTGAAAAGAGTTGTTGTTAAATCTGACATTACAAAAAACTTAAAATCCATCTAAATCTGTGTTGTTGCTAATCATTGACACATGCCTAGCCTGTAATAACCCCCCCAGATAAATGTACTTTGCATTTGATATATTGAAAATATTTTACTTTTTGTGTGTTTTTTTAACAATAATTTGTGATGCCATCACACAAACTGGCATTTAAAGGGTTACAATTCAGAAATGTATTGAATATGTGTTTTTATTTTTATTTTTTTTATATAATTTGTGATGCCCATCACAAACACTGGCATTTAAAGGTTACATTTAAAAAGATTCCTGCACCAGAATGCAGGACATTAAGTCTTTGTAACAAAATAATTCCTGGTGGGGGACCCCCACTTAGAAAGTGGCCTGACTGGGGCTATATTTCACACTATATTTCCCAGCCTGAATTATTTCACCAGTCCGGCCCTGCATGCTGTGTGTGTGTGTGTGTGTGTGTGTGTGTGTGTGTGTGTGTGTGTGTGTGTGTGTGTGTGTGTGTGTGTGTGTGTGTGTGTGTGTGTGTGTGTGTGTGTGTGTGTGTGTGTGTGTGTGTGTTTGTGTGTGTGTGTGTGTGTGTGTGTGTGTGTGTGTGTGTGTGTGCGCGTGTGTGTGTGTGTGTGTGTGTGTGTGTGTGTGTGTGTGCGTGCGTGCGTGCCAGTGGAGGTTTCTCTATGACAACACGTGAAACACAAATTCACTCATAATTCATAATTATTATTAATTTACATATATATATATATTTTTATAATTATTATTATTATTATTTTTTTTTATCCACTTTTTCTCCCATTTTCTATTTTTCTCCCATCCCAATTTTCATATCGTTCAATTCAACCCTCCCCTGTCTTCGAACGTTGTTTCTTGCCTCCCACAAGCCGGCTGCAATGTGGACTAAGTCATACATAGCACGAGTCCCCTCCGATACTCGAGGTAACAGCCGTCGCATCTTTTCACCTGCGCGGCTCGATCTTTCAGCGTCGGGGGTCTGGGCTTTGGAGGGGCCCCCGCCCCCGTCGCTTCTTGATTCTACTGCGCAGGCGCACCAACCGACCTGTAGGAGTCGCTGTCCACAACGCCCGATCCCCACCCTTCAGTTTCCCTCCACGTAATACGGCCAATGTGTATTACTGTGGACGACCAGCTAAACTGAAAGCAATGTGGAGAGCGGGGCTCGAACAGGAGGCATCCTGTTCGAGCCCAGTCTCCAGCATTCGTTGCGAGCGCCTTGCCTATTATAATTTTTTTTTTATTATAAATGTTTTCCTCTGTAAAAAAAATGTCAGTGAATTCTTTTTTTCTTCAAAAATGGCCAAAATTGACAGCTCTGAGCAGGCCTGCACTGCAGTAATTCCTGCAGTAATTATCCGTGCAGAATAGCTGCACAGGTTGACCCATTGTTAAATAAATAATAAATAATAGCCAATCAAAATAGGCTATTAATGTCATCTAAGCATGGTCTGTGCATTTAAACTCTTGCCATTGAATGGAGGATTTAATGATTGACAGCCCTTGACATCCAATACACGGAGGTTGAATGATTGGCAGCCTTGCAAATCCAATCAGAGTATGGCTCCTACGTCTGCAGCTCTGTAGCTACACGGCTGTTTCTCCCCTCGCGGGATTGATTGATTGATTGAACATTTTATTAACAGAGCACTGAGAGCAGCCACGTTCGAAACCTCTATATTATTGTATCTAACATTTAGCACTTTAATAGCAACTTATTTTTCGCGGCGGGACATTTACTGAGGACCAGCACAACACACCTGTGGATATTATGATTTAACAAGTCTATCTGTCCAGGAGGATGACAACATTATTGCAGTTATAAGCAGGCAGCCTAGCAGTTTCTAGCTTGGATGCTAATAACTACTAATGTTATCACGCTAGCTTGGATGCTAACTAACGTAATTAAGCTGGTCATGGTTCATGGTGAGCTGTTTGTGTTATAACGAGACAGCAAATTAATGAATGAATGAAAACTTTATTTGGGTGAATCGCTTGGGTGACTGTCTGAGTGACCACCTGTCGGGAGTCGGAGTCCCGAAAATGGAACGTGTGTCATGTATCAACAGAACAATGTTTAGTGGATTTCGACAGCATCCTCACGCAAATGAAGGATCGATTAGATCACAAAATACTGCTGTTTGTTGCATTGCTGGATTTGCAACGGCAGAGGAGGTCATTGAACGTTTCATCAGAAAAGAGCGAAGGATGGATTTCATTTACAAGGAGCGACAGGGACTCTATTTCCTCCTAAGAAGTAACGTCGTCAATGGTGAGTGAAATTCTTTTTTTTTATATTTAGTAGCTGTGTGGGGCGGGTCTGTGTTGATTATGATTATACAGCCTGGTCCTACAGTACACTATACAGCCTGGTCCTACAGTACACTATACAGCCTGGTCCTACAGTAGACTATACAGCCTGGTCCTACAGTACACTATACAGCCTGGTTCTGCAGTACACTATACAGCCTGGTCCTACAGTACACTATACAGCCTGGTCCTACAGTACACTATACAGCCTGGTCCTACAGTACACTATACAGCCTGGTCCTACAGTACACTATACAGCCTGGTAACAGCCTGGTCCTACAGTACACTATACAGCCTGGTCCTACAGTACACTATACAGCCTGGTCCTACAGTACACTATACAGCCTGGTCCTACAGTACACTATACAGCCTGGTACTGCAGTACACTATACAGCCTGGTCCTACAGTACACTATACAGCCTGGTCCTACAGTACACTATACAGCCTGGTCCTACAGTACACTATACAGCCTGGTCCTGCAGTACACTATACAGCCTGGTCCTGCAGTACACTATACAGCCTGGTCCTACAGTACACTATACAGCCTGGTCCTACAGCACTCTACTAATCTCCCTCTCCTCTCTCCTCTCCTCTCCTCTCCTCTCCTCTCCTCTCCTCTCCTCTCCTCTCCTCTCCTCTCCTCTCCTCTCCTCTCCTCTCCTCTCCTCTCCTCTCCTCTCCTCTCCTCTCCTTAATCAGAGTTTCCAACGCTATAGGTCCTATACACTATACAGCCTGGTCCTGCAGTACACTATACAGCCTGGTACTGCAGTACACTATACAGCCTGGTCCTACAGTACACTATACAGCCTGGTCCTACAGTACACTATACAGCCTGGTCCTACAGTACACTATACAGCCTGGTCCTACAGTACACTATACAGCCTGGTCCTACAGTACACTATACAGCCTCATATACAAGTAATGTATATTTGTAGATCTGGTATGTCATAGATGTCTGGATGTAGCAGTACTGTCTATATCTCTGTATGTCATATATAGATGTAGCAGTACTGTCTATCTGTATGTCATGTTATGATGAATTGAAAATGGGGGACCCTGATGTAAACAAGACGAAAGTCTTTCTCTGATCTGCATCCCCTTAACAATTGTGTGTATTGAGCCTTACTGTATTGTACCCATTCTGCAATCTGTTAAATACAGTTTTCATTCATTCATTCATTCATTCATTCATTCATTCATTCGTTCATTCGTTCATTCATTCATTCATTAATTCATTCATTAATTAATTAATTAATTCATTCATTCATTCATTCATTCATTCATTCATTCATTCATTCATTCATTCATTCATTCATTCATTCATTCATTCATTCATTCATTCATTCATTCATGGAATGGGGGTGTTGCAGCATTGGGGATGTTTAAGAAATATAATTTAATATATAATATAATATAATAATTTGTGCTTCACCAACAAATTTGGTCAGCAGCCTCCACTGGTGCGTGCGTGCGTGCGTGTGTAATGGGTTGAAGAATTATCAGCTGTTTTAGTTTACCGTTTTAGTTTATTGTAAATTCTGAATGATTTGGGACAACCAGCTATCAGTGGTACCTTGATGTTATATCTCTGGTTTAAGCTGATAATGTTGTAAATAGGTTTCCAAGTAATGAACGGAGTTATGAACAGTGGTTTAATGTTGATGATGTGCAGTTGTGTATTTGTTTACAAGAGATTTGGCCGTTTTCGCAAACTTTTATATGAGCATGTTGGCAAGCTAGCATTCGTGGGGGGGAGGGGTTTTACACCTGGCTCTGCTGAGAAGTGTGTGTTTTAACTGGAGTTTTCTCCTACCACAGAGATGTGTGTACTACCAACACCATTGAGTGCTTAAGGCTGACGGCATTGTATGTTTCTTATACTTGACAGGTATGTTGTGATGTTTTTGGTCAATTGTATTTTCTAATGTTTTATTTTAATGTTTTATTTTCTAATGTTTTATTCTAATGTCTGATTCAAGACTTCAGTCTATCTGTGATTGATGAGAGAGATGTGTGTACTACCAACACCATTGAGTGCTTAAGGCTGACGGCATTGTATGTTTCTTATACTTGACAGTAAAGAAAATAAGTACTCCGTCCATCCCGTCTCCCGTGTCCATTATTCACGCAGGGCAGGAACACAGTGGTCACATTGGTGCTGTGACTCATTGATTCTTCGCTGGAGATGAGTTTCATCTTCACATCCCGGGGACTGTCCTGCTGCTGCCTGTCTACGTGGATCGGGGCTAGTACTTCTCTCAATGCACAGCTTTTAGTCCTCTCTTTGTAAATGTAGCAGTTATTTTCTATTGTAATTGCTGCTTCCTCAATTGAGCAGTTTGAGTTTATTTTGACAACATTGTATATATTTGCCAGACTTTTAAAATGAATTATGCTGGGGGAGGGTTCAACACCCCACTAGGAGGGAGTGTGGGTAAGGGTAGAGGCGTTTTGAATGTGTCTGCAGCTTTGCAATTTGAAAGTCCTCCTCCTTTTCAGCCAGGTGTTGTTGGTGTGGAGAATAGTAGAGATTCCACGAAGGCTCCTTTAGTCAGTGGGAGCGGGGTTCCTCCTCACAATCCTCATGTAGATAGCATGCATGGAATCCCAGTCGTTAGTACGTCCACGCCGGGCCCCACTACACCTAGTGCTGATTTTGTGAGTCAGATGGGGGAGGTGATTCAACAGGTCAGTCGCCAACTAGCACATGATATTCTCACTCAGCTTAGTCCATCTGTTAGCACTGCACCTTCCACTTCCACACCTGCACAGGCTGATTCTAATTCAGCTAGCTCACGTGTACTTGACCTGTCCCAGGTCCAACTAGTGTCCCACAGAAAAATGAGAGATCCCCCTAGCTTCAGAGGGGATGGGTCTGATAATGTTTCAGTGGGTGAGTGGGAGGACCTAATGAGAAATTTCATCAAGAGGGGGAATTTGAGGACTGAAGATGAAATTCTCCTTAATCTCAGGGGCAAGGCTAGAGATGTGGTCAGGTTTGGCACAAGAAACAGTGACATTGATACTACCCGCAACCCTGAGGCTATATATGGCCTCCTTCGCAGACATTTCGACACAGTCCTGTGCTCGCCTCTTCCACTGGCAGACTTTTACACAACTTTACCAGAAAGAGATGAAGATGCCTTTGACTACTGGCTCAGACTTAATCGCGCAGTGGACCTCGCCATTGAGCGCTTGAAGGAGCAGAGTAAGTCACTGGATTGCCCGAGCACAGAGGTGGCACGTATGTTCATAAGAAACTGCCCCTCTAAAGAACTCGCCATGACATTCAGGTCAAAGACGATTGACAAATGGTCAGCGCATGAGGTCCAAGACATACTGAATGAATACCATTGTTGTGAAGGATCAGATTAAACCGAATATATATATTTATTTACGGATATATATTTAATAGTATTTGTATATCGTTTGATATCCCTTGTATATTCTTTGTACATATACACTGAATATCCCTTTAGTCTACTACAGCCCATAATAGTTCATTCTCTCATTGGACAAGAACCTGGCGCTAGCAGACAAGCCCCTTGAGTCAAGTTCAATAGTGCCGACGAACATGTCCCAACTAGCCCCGGTTCCGCGTAGGAATACGGCTACCGAAATACGAATGGTACTATTTGTTCACCGTGCATATAAATATGGCGCAAGTAAAGTAGAACTTTCTTTTAGTCCATTAGTCCTTTACCCTCCAACCTAGTAACAGACGTGAAGCCTCACCCACGACCCACGTGTGGTGCAGTATGGCCTATTTGGCCCCAGAATAGGCATTGAGACCTTGTGTAAATTCATAGCTGAATTGTCATAGTTTGGCACTGTACCGTCGAGTGGGACGTATTTCTATTAAGTTAATAATAGTCTATTATGTATGGTGCATCGTGCGGTATCGAGTTCTAAAGTGAGCAGCACCCCCATCGTTTGCTCGCGTTATCTAGAGTCTTAACCAGGCTGGGCAGACCACGCGTGGTGCTTTCATCCGAGGAGTTCTGGGCGAGGACGAGTGGACCTGCACATTGGATTACCTACCCGGACGACTGCTGAGCCTATACGGCATGGAATATCTATTTGCTTTGGGTGCTTTGATTTGTGGAGCGGATAACAGCCAACGCCGGTGAGTGTTGGAATTACCCCCGAGAGGAGCCCAGGTGAGACGGCGCTCAACCCAGACCGAGGCCGCCTCGCTTCTCCTTCGTTGTGGACCTACAGCCTACAGCTACCGTCTACAAGAGGGCCCAAGTGTATTCATCTGTGGATCAAGATCCTGCGGGCACTGTGTTCTGTACCTGAATTCTCCCCAGGAATCGTTGGCCAGATGGGATGCAGCTGACGGCTCTCCAAACCCCCCCCCCCCCTACTGACTTACAACCAGCAGGACCCCTTTAGTATCCCGCTATAATCCTTAAGTACCATCGCTATAGTTCCCTAAAGAACCAGGTTGTATACTTGCTTCCTGCGTAACCAGAGATTGGACATTCAGTGTTGATTTGCCTACGAATACTCATTTGCCTTACAAGTGCATTCAAATCATAAATGTAATTAAGTGAATGTTGTATATACCTTTTGCTATATTAAACCTTCGACTGTTATATTTGTGTGGACCTGATTTCATATGTGGGAAAGTGTTCATCATACTTAGATATCGTGTACTGTATGGCCAGAAGTTAAAGTACATCAAGCGGTAGTGGTTTAATGATACCATACTTATCAATACAGTCAGGGAATTGTACCCCTCAGTTACAATTGGTCCTTCGAGCCGGAGGGTAACTAGTGTAATATTAATATAGTGTTATTAATATTGAAATGGCCTATGATGAACACTCCACGAAACGGTCCTCCTAACGTAGAACGCCCGCGGCGCAGACGACAGACACCTCAGTACTTAGAGGATTACGCTGTCAGTCAACTACCTAGCCTTCTACAGACGGTAAACGCGGTAAAAGTAGAAAGTAAAATTATGTCTGACCTTAACGACCAGGTTACCCCGACCACAGAGGCCCTAGTGGGTTCTAATGTAACTGACCAAGCTCACGGTGGGGACCAGGAGGGAACAGACATGCCTTTACCCCCCGCCAATACCGAAGAAGTAGTCCCCGACCAGCTCCGGGAGGAAGACAACCCTCCAGAGGTGGAACCCTGCACGGAACAAGATGAGGAGAGCGCAGAGGAGATAGAGCTCCAGGACTCCCCAACGAGTACAGCCAGGAGCGGCTCACCTCTACAAGCGTCTTCCCCCAGCGAGGCGGAGAGGATGCTGTCACAGGCGTTCCTCGTCAGCCTGACAGCCTCTACCGAACGCGATCGACTCCAGGGTGAACGCGATCGACTTCAGGGTGAACGCGATTGACTCCAAACACAGCAACGGAGCGAAGAAGAGCACATACGCCTGGAGATGAGACGCCTTCAGACGGAAGAGAATATGGCAAGAGACCGGTCCGACACCCAGCGCGCCGCTGACGGTGCCCAAAGAGAAGCAGAGCGCGACATCGCTCTCATCCAGCGCGAAGCCGAGCGCGACAGACTACAGGGCGAGCGCGACAGACTACAAGCGCAGCTAATGGAGCAGCTGATCACCAAGGCAACACCCTCTCCCTCCGCCAGGGGTTCAAGGGCCTCGTCGAGACAACAGTCAAGGGCAGCATCCCCTAACCGACCAAGCGACCCTGAACTTGACCACCAGAGAGAGCCTATACCCCCCGCAGACCCCCTTCCCCGACCGGTCCAAGCGAGACCCAGCTACAAGGAAGGAGCAGCATACACTGCAGAGAGGCTAAATAAACGACTACAGGATCTAGAGGACCTGACAGAAGAAGAAGAGGGAGAGGAGGAGAACCAAGCCCGACGACAGCACAGTACTCCACCGGACCAGGAGGTCCAGTACAGCCCAGGCTATACCCCCGCGGCGCTGCGCTACAGACCCCCGACTCTATTCACGGGTGAGCATGACGCACGACCAGCCCCGAGGAACAGCACCTGGACCAGCGGGCCATGGTACCCTGCCGGTACCAGCCCACAGAGAGGCGCAAGAGGAGACTCGCCTAGGAGGCCTCTCTCCCAACGCTCACCGATGTGCCAGCCATCCACGGCGTCATACATTGGCACACCGACGTTTCCAGACTTCACCCATGAGAATCGAGCACAGTACACGGAGCTCCGGATGTGCTTAGAGACAATGATGGTGGATGTCGTTGACGAACGCCACAAGTATGCAATATTACTGAAGCACCTGAAAGTACCCCAAGCGCACAATATAGCGCTAGCCTATGCCACCTCTACGACCCCATACACCGCGGCTCTAGCAGCGCTGGACCAGAGATATGGACGTATATGGGATTACGTAATCCAAGAGATAAGGCATATTGACCGCCTACCCCCAGCAACAGACAATCGCTCACTAGACGACCTGTCTATAAAAGTGCAGTCCCTGGTAGGGATGCTGGGAGCGCAACGAGAAAAGGGTATGCACGACCTATACGCCAACTCTAACGTCTAGAGGATTTTAGAGAAGCTGCCGCCCGCCAGACAAGAGCGCTTTAGGCGGCAAAGAGACCACCGTGATCCTAACGGTCCCGAACCATCCCTCCTCGATTTAGCCGACTTCCTGACGAGAGAAGTCAGCAGCCTACGCTTGGATACATTCGTGCGGAGCACACCAAGCTCCAGAGAGGGACCTAGGAGAGTAAACGATGGAAGAAGATCAGTGACTGTCATGCACCAATCAGAATCAGTACCGAGCAGTAAGAACCACAGTACCCCCTCGAGAAAAGAGAAGTGGAAGATGGTGTGCCCGTACTGCGAGAAGGAACACTGGCTGTCACAATGTGACCTGTTCAAGAAGATGAATGCAGAAGAAGTGAGTCAATGGATAAAGTCCAACAGGCGCTGTTACCGATGTGCGCGCAGTCACATGGCAGCCGAGTGCCGCCTAAAGAAGAGGTGCAGTCGGTGTGACGGAGCCCACCTAGATGTCCTACACGACAGTAACAGAAGAAAGCCTGCACCTGTACCATCGAGCAGCACAAAGGCAAGTGTCATGTACATTGACCCCGCCAGCAGCAGCGGCGCCCAGGTGCTCTTAAAGGTAGTCCGAGTAACATTGAGCCACCAAGATAAAGTCATGGACACTTACGCCGTCCTTGATGACGGGTCAGAGAAGACCCTTCTCCTCGCATCCGCTGCGGCCCAACTGGGACCAGATGACGATTCGGACAATAAGAAGAGATTTAAAGACGATAAAAGGCGAGAATGTCTCCTTCACTATCGCAGCAAGCGGGCAGCCAGAGAGACGGTATAGGATTACAAATGCTTTCACCAGCCAAGAAATAGGACTATCACAGTACACCTACCCCATCGCCAAACTGATGGATAAATATGTGCACCTGCGTCAACTACCTATCCCGCTCATAGACGGCGCCACCCCGACCCTGCTGATAGGCTCCGACCATGCAGACCTCATAGTCCCGATAGACCGGGTCCATACAGGACCCAGAGGCTGTCCTGCAGCAGTCAAGACCCGCCTAGGATGGACACTACAAGGCCCCCTCGCTAAATCTCTCAACCGAACAGCAGCCACTAGCTGCCTCCACTCCAGAGTGACAGAAGAAGACACCACTCTCCTGCAGCATGTCGAGAGGCTATGGACACTAGAGACAAGGCCCTTTAAGAACGAAAGGAAAGACATTCGTTCTAAAGAAGACATTTACGCCATAAACCTCCTCGAGCAAGGGACAAAGAGAGTCACAGTCAGCGGAGTGATGAGATACGCAACTCCACTCCTGAGGCGAGAGGGAATGCCCACCTTTCACGCCACGAAAGAAGCTACGGAGCGGTATCTATTGAACACAGAGCGGCGCCTAGCCAAAGACCCCGCTCAAGAGAGTGTGTACCGCGCTGAGATTGAGAAGCTAATCACAGCGAGACACGTAATGAAGATTGACATTAAAGAGGCCGATCAGACGACCGAATCATGGTACGTGCCGCACCACAAGGTCCACCACAACGGCAAGGATCGCATTGTGTTTAACTGCAGCTACCAGACCGGATCCCAGAATCTGAATAAAGAGCTCTTGCCCGGCCCCACACTCGGCCCCTCCCTACTAGGCGTGCTACTACGCTTCCGCCAGGACAAGGTGGCTATCAGCGGGGATATCAAAGGGATGTTCCTGCAGGTGAGACTAGTGGAGGAGGATAAGCCCCTACTGCGGTTCCTATGGAGAGAGAGGATCGGAGATGAGCACCCAGCCATCTACCAATGGGAAGTCCTCCCCTTCGGAACCACATGCAGCCCGTGCTGTGCTACATTTGCACTGCAGAAACACGTCGCAGAGGACCCAGCAGCAGATGAAGAGGTCCGACACAGTGTGAAGAACAGTTTCTACGTGGACAACTGTTTACAAAGCGTTTCGACCCAAGAAGAAGCCGAGGCTCTCCTACTCAAGCTACGCGCCTCCCTGATCAAAGGCGGCTTTGATCTCAGGCAGTGGGCCAGCAGCGACCCGCAAGTATTGCGCAGCCTCTCCCCCGCGGACAAGGCAGCCAGTAGCGAGACCTGGATGGCGACCATCCCAGGAGAAGCCCAAGAAATGACACTAGGACTAGTCTGGCGCTTCAAAACAGACTCGCTCCACTATAGACACAAACCCCTGACCACGGAGCAGGGAAGGTCGACGGCGATACCGACCACCAGACGGAGTGTGTACAGAACACTCGCCAGACAATATGACCCGTTGGGATGTATTCTACCTTACACCACCAGGGCAAAGATGATTGTACGAGCACTATGGGACAAGGACCAGGGCTGGGACGACCCAATACCCGCACACCTTGCCTCCACATGGAGAGAGTGGGAGACGGAACTCCGCTCACTCCCAGGCGTCAACATACGCCGCAGCTACTTCCCACCCACAGTGAGGCCAGAGACATGCAAGATGGATCTACACGTCTTCAGCAACGCCTCCGAAGTAGCCTATGGATCTGTGGCCTACTTGCGTGCCCAAGAGAAGGGAGGAGAGATACACACCGCTTTCATCCTGGCTCGCTCAAGAATAGCCCCACGAAAGCAACAATCTATCCCGCGTCTAGAGCTCTGCGCAGCCCTAGCAGGAGCGCATCTAGCCACGTTAATCCAACGTGAACTCACCATCCCGGTGCAAAGAACAATCTTGTGGTCAGACTCTACGACAGTACTCACATGGATCAAGTCTGATTCATGCAGATACAAGGTCTTCGTGGGAGTCAGAGTCACAGAGATTCAAGAGTTAACAGAAGCAGCAAGCTGGCGGTATGTGGACACCAAACACAACCCAGCTGACGTCATCACCCGGGGAATGTCCCTAGATGACCTCACCCGTCACAACATCTACAGTGACGGACCAGAGTTCCTCAAGCTCCCGGAAGAAGAGTGGCCTACGTCCACCCCACGGGAGGCGAGTAAAGAGGAGGCTGAAAACAAGAAACCTATGTTCTGTGGATTGAGCACAGTCGCCTCCACAGACCCCAACATAGATGATTGCCTCACCCTACAGAGTGCGCAGCTAAAGACATTCCTGTGGCACCACCCAGAGATTCAGCCCAACACTGACATTTCAGCAGCTGACTACGAAGAAGCAGAACTTCTTCTACTACAACGAGCCCAGAGAGACTCGTTCCCCGATGAGCTAGACTGTCTACAGGGAGGAAAGCCCGTCCCATCAGACAGCAGACTGCTCCACCTGGCACCCGAGAGTGACGCCCATAATCTCATCAGAGTGGGTGGTCGTCTGCGGAGAGCCCCCGACCTACCGGATGACGTTAAGTACCCGATAGTCTTGAACAGCCGACACAAGGTCACAGAGCTGATCATAAAGAAATACGACGAGGATGTGCACCACGCAGGAGCAGAGAGAGTCTTCGCGGAGATCAGACGTCGATATTGGATACTTCAAGGGAGAGAAGCAGTGCGACGCTTCCAGCGAACCTGTCTAGACTGCCGAAAGTGGCGCGCGCAGCCCAGCATACCCCGGATGGCTGACCTACCTCCCTGTCGCCTCCGACTCGGCGACAAGCCCTTTCACTCCACAGGCATGGACTGTTTTGGCCCGTTGTATATAAAGAAAGGAAGAGGAACCGAGAAGCGGTGGGGTATTGTATTCAAATGCATGACCACCAGAGCGATACATATCGAACTCCTTCCAACCATGAGCACAGACTCATTCCTTATGGCCTTCCGAAGATTCACATCGCGGAAAGGAAAACCGTCTACATTGTTGTCTGATCACGGGACAAACTTCAAAGGCGGAGAAAGAGAGCTGAGAGAGAGCTTCCAAGCTATGGGCCCAGAACTTAAAACCCACCTCGCTCCATCCCAGATTGACTTCCAGTTTAATCCCCCGAACGCACCCCACTTCGGTGGAACCTGGGAACGAGAAGTACGTTCTATAAAGACAGCCCTGTACGCCGTGCTTGGGGCCCAGACTGTGGCGGAAGAAGTCCTAATGACAGTCCTCACGGAGATCGAGGGAGTATTGAACTCCAAGCCCCTCGGTTACGTCTCAAGTGATGTAGCAGATGTCGACCCAGTCACCCCCAACACACTCTTGATGGGGCGGCTGGACCCCGCGCTACCCCAGACAATGTACAGGCCTGAAGAAGCGAACGGCCGAAGAATGTGGAGGTACAGTCAAGTACTGGCTGACAAGTTTTGGAACAGCTTCCTACTCCACTATCTACCGTCTCTACAGACCCGCCAGAAGTGGGTAAAAGAGAGAGACAATTTGACAGAAGGAACAGTCGTCATGATTATCGACCAGTCACTACCCAGAGCTATGTGGCCGGCTGGCCGCGTAAGCAAAGTGATCACCGGTGCCGATGGCAAGGTCCGAGCAGCTGAAGTGCTCGTCCAAGGGCGGACTTACACACGACCCGTGGCGAGGCTAATAGAACTGCCAAGACTCCCAGACACTATCGATGACGACCATGACCCCACGACTTGTGAGTTGACTGACCCTTACAGCGGACCTTGAGTGGTAGACAGTGCGGTTAATCTGTCTCTGCTTAGCTAATTAGGTGGGACTAATTAGGGGGCGGCTGTTGTGAAGGATCAGATTAAACCGAATATATATATTTATTTACGGATATATATTTAATAGTATTTGTATATCGTTTGATATCCCTTGTATATTCTTTGTACATATACACTGAATATCCCTTTAGTCTACTACAGCCCATAATAGTTCATTCTCTCATTGGACAAGAACCTGGCGCCAGCAGACAAGCCCCTTGAGTCAAGTTCAATAGTGCCGACGAACATGTCCCAACTAGCCCCGGTTCCGCGTAGGAATACGGCTACCGAAATACGAATGGTACTATTTGTTCACCGTGCATATAAATATGGCGCAAGTAAAGTAGAACTTTCTTTTAGTCCATTAGTCCTTTACCCTCCAACCTAGTAACAGACGTGAAGCCTCACCCACGACCCACGTGTGGTGCAGTATGGCCTATTTGGCCCCAGAATAGGCATTGAGACCTCGTGTAAATTCATAGCTGAATTGTCATAGTTTGGCACTGTACCGTCGAGTGGGACGTATTTCTATTAAGTTAATAATAGTCTATTATGTATGGTGCATTGTGCGGTATCGAGTTCTAAAGTGAGCAGCACCCCCATCGTTTGCTCGCGTTATCTAGAGTCTTAACCAGGCTGGGCAGACCACGCGTGGTGCTTTCATCCGAGGAGTTCTGGGCGAGGACGAGTGGACCTGCACATTGGATTACCTACCCGGACGACTGCTGAGCCTATACGGCATGGAATATCTATTTGCTTTGGGTGCTTTGATTTGTGGAGCGGATAACAGCCAACGCCGGTGAGTGTTGGAATTACCCCCGAGAGGAGCCCAGGTGAGACGGCGCTCAACCCAGACCGAGGCCGCCTCGCTTCTCCTTCGTTGTGGACCTACAGCCTACAGCTACCGTCTACAAGAGGGCCCAAGTGTATTCATCTGTGGATCAAGATCCTGCGGGCACTGTGTTCTGTACCTGAATTCTCCCCAGGAATCGTTGGCCAGATGGGATGCAGCTGACGGCTCTCCAAACCCCCCCCCCCCCTACTGACTTACAACCAGCAGGACCCCTTTAGTATCCCGCTATAATCCTTAAGTACCATCGCTATAGTTCCCTAAAGAACCAGGTTGTATACTTGCTTCCTGCGTAACCAGAGATTGGACATTCAGTGTTGATTTGCCTACGAATACTCATTTGCCTTACAAGCGCATTCAAATCATAAATGTAATTAAGTGAATGTTGTATATACCTTTTGCTATATTAAACCTTCGACTGTTATATTTGTGTGGACCTGATTTCATATGTGGGAAAGTGTTCATCATACTTAGATATCGTGTACTGTATGGCCAGAAGTTAAAGTACATCAATCGGTAGTGGTTTAATGATACCATACTTATCAATACAGTCAGGGAATTGTACCCCTCAGTTACAACCATTGTGAGATGAGTTTGAGGGCTGCAGCGAATAGAGGGCCAAAAGAGAAGGTGACAGTGAACACAATGGATATTTCACAGGCCGCGACACTGCCTCCTGAGGGCCAGGACTTGTCACAGGCAAAGAGTACTGAGTCCTCTGCTCTTGAACGTGTCATTAGCATGCTCGAGAAGGTTTTGCTGCAGAGACCCGCTGCTACTACTGCAACACGGTTCAATTCAAACAGGCAGACCAGGCCACAGCAGCCCAGGGTTGATGCTTTTCATGACAAGCCTTGTACTGTCTGCCACAATGCTGCTCACTCAGCCTTCACTCACTGCTGTGACAACAGACTTTGCATCACGCCATTATGGGCGACAGGTGGATCCCTCTCAAACTGATTAACCCCAGCAATAAGACAGTTGTGTTAAAGAGAAATACGAAAGTTGCAGATGTCTTTCCCTGCATTGCAGTTGAAGATCTGTCTCCACCTGAGGGCATAACGATTAACACACAGCATGTCACATGTAATTCTGAAGAGCCAAGGTCGAGAGAAGAGATGGAAAGAGCAAAGGAGAAGCTGGGGTTACATGAGCTGAATCTTGAAGCATGTGAGGTGTCTGATGAGTGGAGAGACAGACTTCTGCAACTCGTCGAGAAATACGAGTCGATCTTCTCAAGACACAAGTTGGACTGTGGAGAGGCGACAGATGTCATCCATAAAATACACCTTGTTGACGAGAAGCCATTCTGCTTGCCCTACCGGTGAGTACCACCGAACCACTATGAGAAGCTGAGAAATGCTCTGAATGAGATGGAAGAGAGAGGCATCATCCGGAAGTCGTACAGTGAGTATGCATCACCCCTAGTTCTGGTATGGAAAAAGAATGGTGACCTGCGCATTTGCACCGACTTTCGGTGGCTCAACGTGAGAACTGTGAGGGACGCCGATCCGCTACCTCACCAGAACGATGTCCTCGCTGCGCTTGGAGGGAATGTGTTTTTCTCGACTATGGATCTGACATCTGGCTTTTATAATGTGCCGCTGTACGAGGAGCACAAGAGATACACAGCTTTTTCGTCACCATTTGGCCTCCATGAATACAACAGGCTACCCCAAGGACTGTCAAACAGCCCTGCAACATTCATGCAGATGATGTTGTCTATCTTTGGAGATGAAAATGTTACCAGCCTGCTCTGTTACCTGGATGACCTGATGGTTTTTGCCCCCAATGAACAGCTAGCCCTTGAGCGCCTGGAGATGGTGTTTTCACGCCTCAATAACCACAATCTCAAGCTAGCACCCAAGAAATGTCACTTTCTGAGGACGACAGTCAAGTTTCTTGGACATATTATCTGTGAGAATGGGGTGAAGACGGACCCTGAGAAGGTTGAGGCAATTAACGATGTTCAAGAAGTTTACCTGATGGAGAGCGATGGTGTCACCCCTTCTCAGAAAAAGCTGCAGTCTTTCCTGGGCATGGTGCTATATTATCAACACTTCATTGAAGGTTGCTCCGCAAAGGCCAGACCCCTCTTCAAGCTGCTCTCCGGACAGAGACCTCAACATAAAGCCAAGGTGGGACGGAAGACCAAGAAAAAGTCCCCTCTCCCTCTGAAGCTCTCACCAAGTGACTGGGGCCCTGCATGTAAGTGTGCATTCGAGACCCTGAAGCGCGACCTAGCCCACATCGTCACCTTAGCCCACCCTGACTTCAATGAGCCATTCATCCTTGCTGTTGATGCTTAATTTGATGGGATTGGAGCCGTTCTCTCCCAAATACCACCTGGTGAGAAAGTTGCAAGGCCAGTCGCCTTTGCTAGTAAGATGCTGTCTCCATCTCAGATGAATTATCCAGCTCACAGACTGGAATTTCTGGCATTAAAGTGGGCCGTTTGTGAGAAGTTTAGCCATTGGCTAAAGGGAAGGCGCTTCACTGCGTGGTCCGACAACAACCCTCTGACTTACATCCTAACAAAGCCGCGTCTGGATGCATGCGAGCAACGATGGGTCCCCAAGCTCGCTGCGTATGACTTTGACCTGAAGTATGTCCCAGGGATCAAGAACATTGTTGCTGATGCTCTGAGCCGTGAGCCATTTGTCAAGTCATGCGTGAGTCACCGCCTTGTTAAGGAGCCTTACATCGCGCTGCTGGATGAGGTCAATGGTGTGGTCAAGGGTGTTGTGCAGGATGCTTTTCGGCTTTCTAACAATTGCCAAGCCATCCAGGTGCTAGGCGAGGGAGCGTCAGATGATGGTGCTGCTCAAGACGAGGAGGACTCACGACTCGGAAGAGGCTCCATCGGTTCGGAGGAGGTCTCTGCAGTTCTATCGGCCCATCGTAGCGGTGGAGTGTCCATGCTGCCCCGGGCTAACCCATCATCTCTCCAGCTGCCTGAAGAGGACCCGTCCATTGTTATCCCTCAAAGCCACATCAGGAGTCTCCAGGAGCAAGATACGACAATCAGCAGGGCTCTATACTATGTGCAACAGCATAGGAAGCCTACCAGGCGTGAGAGGATGTCTGAGCCGGCCTGTGTCACTAAACTTCTTAAAAACTGGGAGAAGCTGAAGGTGCGTGATGGAATATTACACAGGCTGAAGAGGGATCGCAAGCTTGATAAGAAGCTCTTTCAATTCATCGTGCCTGACAATCTTAAGCGGCAAGTTCTCCAGGGTGTCCATGATGCAGCCGGTCACCAGGGCCAGTCAAGAACGCTCTCCCTTGCCAGGGAAATATTTTTCGGGATTGGGAGACATGTGAAGCATTGTGAAAGGTGTATCCTTGGAAAGACACCCGAGCCAGAAGCCTGTGCACCCCTTGAGAATATTCGAACATCCGCCCCGATGGAACTGGTGTGCATTGACTTCTGGTCTGCGGAGTTGAGCGACAAAAAAACAGTTGATGTCTTGGTCGTGACAGACCATTTTTCTAAGATGGCACACGCCTTCCCCTGTCAGAACCAGTCCTCTAAACAAGTTGCCCGTCGGTTGTGGAACGACTTCTTCTGCATCTACGGCTTCCCCAGGAGAATCCACTCAGATCAAGGTGCCAATTTTGAAAGGAGGCTTATAAAGGAACTTCTGGAGATGGCTGGAGTGGATAAGTCACATACCACCCCGTACCATCCCATGGGAAATGGGATCACAGAACGCTTCAACAGGACCTTGGGGAACATGATAAGAGCACTTCCCCCAAAGGAAAAGTCTAGATGGCCTCAGATGCTGCGGATGTTAACGTTCAGCTATAACTGCACGAGACAACCGGCTTCGCCCCGTTCTACTTGATGTTCGGGCGAGTCCCGCGTCTGCCCATCGACATTATGTTCCAGCATGTACTGAATGACGAGACCGTTGTCAGCCACCACGAATTTGTCACCCAAATGAAATGAGACTTGAGTGAGGCTGCACGGATTGCCCAAAGACAGAGCCATGATGAGCAGGCACGTCACGCAAGGCTTTACAATCGTAAGGTCAAGGGTTCACCTTTGGCTCTGGGTGATCGTGTACTGCTGGCTAATCGGGGTGAGAGAGGCAAGAGAAAGATCGCTGACAAGTGGAACTCGACCCCGTATGATGTCGTATCAGTGAGGTCCCAGATTAATGTGTACAGGATCAGAGATGCTCAAACTGTCAGAGAGAAGGTGGTGCACAGAAACCTCGTCCTCCCAGTTAGTTTCCTTCCCTTGGACGAAGACATTACTCCGAACCCTCCTGGGGACACAGATCTCAGTGATGCAGCATGCAAGAGTATTCAGGTCTCAGTGGTGGAGAATAATATGGAGGATTCCGATGTCAGGACCATGGACTGGCTCATGCGCAGCCCTGACGTTGTGGATCCTGATGATAAGGATGGCGCATCGAGTCGGGCGTGCAGTATCTCTCAATCAAATGGCATCCTGGCCAATGCCACTGATAGCTCTGTTCACCACCACGTGATAAAGGAAGGCATTAACACCAGCCCAGGCCTGGACAGTACTGCCCACTTACCTGACAGCAACGCAGCCCACTCACCAGTCCCGCACAGGGGGGCGCTCCTAGTTGACACAGACTCCATCTCTTGTAGTGACTCCCTGCATACGGTTGAGGTTCAGCTTGAACAAGTAGTTTGCACACAACCGCAAGATAGATACGCTGGTTCAGTTGTTACATGGGTTGGGAGACGGGTCAGACCTCCTATGAGGCTGATTTGGGAGATGTCAGGACAGCGGGTTGGGGATGCTTTAGCTGTTATTGAGCTGCGGTGTAAATGGCATCTCTGTTTTGTCTGCGATAAGTGTGGGGTCTGGTACCACCCTATTCTTACGCACTTCCTTTGGAAGGGTTTCAGATTGACATTGTTGTACATCAGTACTCTAGTTTCTCTTTTTGAGAGGCTTTTTGCTTCCCCCTCTCTCCCTCTGCCCTTCTTGTTTTGTGACGTTCTGGAGTATTCCCAAATTAAGCAGAATTTAAGGGGGTGTATGTAACGGTTTGAAGAATGATCAGCTGTTTTAGTTTACCGTTTTTAGTTTATTGTAAATTCTGAATGATTTGGGACAACCAGCGATTGTAAATAGGTGTTTTATTTTGAAATCGTCACTTCAGGAGGAAGTGACGTATTTGCTTTCTCTCGCGCGACAACGTATGGTATCTGGCTTTACGTGCTGCTTCTACCTCAGTCTATCTATGATTGATAAGAGGTAAGCAGCTATCAGTGGTACCTTGATGTTATATCTCTGGTCTAAGCCGATAATGTTGTAAATAGGTTTCCAAGTAATGAACCGAGTTATGAACAGTGGTTTAATGTTAATGATGTGCAGTTGTGTCTTTGTTTATAAGAGATTTGGCCGTTTTCGCGAACTTTTATATGAGCACGTTGGCAAGCTAGCATTCGTGGGGGGGAAGGGTTTTACACCTGGCTCTGCTGAGAAGTGTGTGTTCTAACTGGAGTTTTCTCCTACCACAGAGATGTGTGTACTACCAACACCATTGAGTGCTTAAAGCTGACAGCATTGTATGTTTCTTATACTTGACAGGTATGCTGTGATGTTTTTGGTCAATTGTATTTTCTAATGTTTTATTTTAATGTTTTATTTTCTAATGTTTTATTCTAATGTCTGATTCAAAACTTCAGTCTATCTGTGATTGATAAGAGAGATGTGTGTACTGCCAACACCATTGAGTGCTTAAGGCTGACAGCATTGTATGTTTCTTATACTTGACAGTAAAGAAAATAAGTACTCTGTCCATCCCATCTCCCATGTCCATTATTCACGCAGGGCAGGAACACAGTGATCACACGTGCGTGCGTGTGTGTGTGCGTGCGTGCGTGCGTGCGTGCGTGCGTGCGAGCATGTGTGTGTGTGTGTGTGTGTGAGAGTGAGAGAGAGAGAGAGAATGAAGGACAATTGCTTGCTGTGTGAAAACGAGAGAGAGAGAGAATTAAGTACATTTGCTGAAATACAGTTGTTCTTAATTTTATCACTTGCTATGTGAGAATGTTAGTTATAGTATCGTATAGCTACCGCTCTGCGTCTACTGGAATATATCCCTATATCAGTCTATACACTGAATAAATCTCCACATGCACCTATACACACCCATCCGTCTGGCCACACCCCCATCCGCTCCTCTACATAAGCAGGGGTGTGGCCATACTAACAGCTCCTTCCTTATTTTCACCACCGGCAAGTGTCTGTATACACCACTTGAGTTTAGTGCCAAAATAGTTGGAAAGGAGCTATATGAAGAGATGGAGCTGCGTTGACATTATATCTTTATTTTCTCTCTCACTATTTTTCTAGGAAATACAGCGATAATGTCTTCGCCACCAGAGTGTCTAGAAGATGATGATCATTCTGACCTCCACCGGCATTTTTGTATTAGGGGCTCGCGTCGCTGATTTAATCCCTGCCGGCATTCCTCTGGCTCTGCAGTTGGACAGGCATTACCTCCGGCTCTGCAGTTGGAGGCTTTGCTTTGGAGGCGCTCTGCCATGTGAGGGCTAGCGGCCTCTCTAGGGCGGGTGATGGTTTTGCGACACAGGCGCCAGGTGTGTTGTTGTGGGGGGAACGGCTGCACAACTTACGAAAGCCAGCTCCAGGCTGGTATCCTTTTTCGCTGCGTCTTAGCGGCGTGGAGAGGGTTCTGGTTTGATGCCCACATTACATGAGCTCCTCATCGGGAGCTTTGTTACCTGGGACCGTGGTGCCGAATCTGCGGTTCAATTCCCCGGATCTCTGGACAAACGGATACTCTCTGTCACAGCGCGGGCCCCACTTTTCAAGATGAAGATCACCCGGCGCGAGGGAGGTGAGTTTGGTGTTTCATTATGAGAATACCCCCACGCTCAAGTCGGCTATGGTCCGAGAGGGACTTGTGCCGGCACCGCTGTGGTAAACACTGTTCTAAAGAGGGACGTGTTGTCTTTTTTTTTCTCTTCTCTCTTCGGATGAGAAGAGGAAAAGGCAGCGGCTGTCTGAAGTGTGGGCCTGTATTGCGTTTCTCACGTTGTGCAGTTTTCAGTGGTAGCCGCTTAGCTTGCTTCCTAGCTGGGTTGAGCTACCTGTTAGCCAGTTAGCTGTTTAGCTACGGTGTTAGCTGCCCGTACGTTCACTCGGCTGGGAACGTTAGCTTGACGCTATCAGTTAGCCTAGAGTTAGCTGTTAGCTTGTGCTACAACCGTTGAAACTTTAGCTGTGAGAATAGCAGGCCCTAGCACTCTGACTACGACGTCATCTTTGACAGAAGATGTAGTCGGGCCTGCACCATGACCGGCTGCAGGAGGGGGGCGTCTCGCCGGTGTGAGGCTCCGGCCTTAGCTGCTAGTTGCCCTGCCAGCGAGAGACCTTTCGTCAACGTGGAGACCAGCCTGTTGCGGTTTTTCATCCTGCGTTAGTTGGTGCAGGTAAGGGTCCATTGGACATTACCCCACTCTTCCTTCCTTCCCCTTCCGAATGTTTTGTTAAATAACGATGTTTTTTTCCAAAACGTATGTTGCTTCACTACATTTGGAGATACGACATGTGCTGTGTGTGAATTGTCTTGATCGCTGGTATAGCTTGGGTACCGCTGGCCAAAGCTTGTGCTTGTCTCTCTACCTAGAAAACAGCGTTGTTTTTTACATGAGTAAAAATTAACTGGGTTTTTGTTGTATGATGAGAGGTTGTGTGTGTGTTCATGTAACGTTAGACAACGTAGCTGAGCCCACAACTGGCTGGATTACCCTACAATGCTATGCATAGTGGCATGTGATCGAGGGATGAGTCCCTCTCTCAGCTTGTGATGAAAATAAACAGGTGGCAAGTGTTTTTCACATATAAACAGGGCTGTACCTGATCAAACAAGTCGTATCAGGGGTAAGATGGCGAGCGGTGGGTTACCCCGGTTTTCCCCTGGGCCCCCCCCTCCCCTCAAACATGATTTTGTTTACAATATATTGTTTCACTATGTTTTTGGGGATACGGTGTAACCCCTCAGCTTCTGCTGGGGTTGTGCTCTTGCTTAGAGAGGCAATTTTTTTTCTGAAAATTGTTTGGTCGCTGTCATGTGGACTTAGCAAGGCCTGTGACCAGTACTTAATCGAGGACTTGTGTCTTCTCTCGTTATGAAAAACGGTGTTCCTCTTACGGTAGTGAGAGTGTACTTTCGCCCTTTGTTGTTGTGATGGAGGGTTGTGTGTGTCGTTAAGATCCACAACTGGGTTAGGTGTTGGCCTACAGAAGTTACATGTGTAAGCTCTTGTACCAGGGCCCTCTCTTGGTCTGTGTTTTTCTTCCTTTAGGAAAAGGTGTATAAATTCAGGTGGCAGGTTCGCACATGAGCCTATGTGAAGCTGTTACCTTGACAGGTATACATGCACTTCATGTAGCACGCTATGACTGGTGTCATGGCTCTGCTTTGTCATTGCATCATATCAGGGGTGAGGGGTCATGAGGGGGTGAACTGGTCAGGGGGTTGGACCTCCTGTCCTTCGGGCTTCCTGTTACGTTGCTGGGTCAGCGCGTCATAGGGTAGGGAGGGGGGGGGGGAGTTTCCTGGTCCCACGCCATATTTGGGCGGTGGGTCAGGGAATTCCCCCCGCCATAGAGTACGTCACTGGGCGCGTTTCTATTGGTTGTGAGTAGCGATGTCCGATATTATTTGCCTACCGATATTATCGGCCGATATCGGCATTAAAATGTGCTATCGGAAAATATCGGTATCGTTTTTTTTTTTTTTTACATTTCTATAACCTTTATTTACCAAGGAAAGCAAGTAAGAACAAATTCTGATTTTATTTATTGTCAAAAGTATGCATAATGTTGTGTTAATTCCACAACAAGAGATATGTAATGTTAATTACATGAAATTATTCCATTTTTTGGGCCTAGTTGGTAGCGGAGTCGACTCTCGGGTTAGGCCGGGTTTTGTCCCCGTCTGCCTGTGAGTGTGCCCCCGCACCTTTCATGACGTCTGCCAATCGTGACTGCCTTCTCTGCCTTGGACCCTCTAGAGGGTCAGGGTTTTTTGTGGAGGCTGCGACATGGTGCACAGCATACCTTCCGCCCCTTCCGCCGGGGTGCTGTTTTCAGCAGACCCCTTTGGCGCCTGTCTAGTCCGCAGTGCTCCAGGCTCAGGTTGAGTGACCTGTTGCCTGGATTGAGGGATCGACCTCTTTTGGGGGTTGTCTCCCCGGTGCGCTGCCTGGTCCCGCTGTGGTTGTAGCCTCTTGAGTGCTTCAGGGCGGCGTGCTGTAGGGGGGAAGGGCCTGCTCTTGGATGGGCCCTGTCCGAATACGCTGGCGATGTGGGGGGTGGTGTCACTAGTGACCGCCTGGTGGGGTCTCGATGCTGCGGCATCATTGGCCTCACCAGGCCCCCTTTTCCGGGGGGGTCCAGTCCCTTCCTGGGGCTGGGTCCTCCTTCGCGTTCCGCTGCTACGGCCTTGCCACGGGGTTGGGTTTTTGCCTTTGACCCCGTGATATTAGGGGTTGTAACAGGGGTTTTATTTCTTCCCGTTCGTTCCCTAGTGGCATGTGGGTTGCGCGTTTGTGTAGTCGTGGCTTCTTCTGTGGGAAGGTAAGTCCCACGGTCTGCTCACCCTGTGTGTTTGAGTTGCTAAACCCCTCTTCGCACAGTCGGATCCGATTCCCTCCCGTCCTCCACTAGGGGGGTCCGGGGGCTCGGGTCCTCCCCGGTTCTGATGGTTGTGGGGGGCCTCAGCGGGTACATTTGTCGAGCTTCTGCTCAGCTTCTGTATTCAAGTAGACGCAGAGCGGTAGCTATACGATACTATAACGTACGGTTATATCTATAACCATAGTTATATGAGTATAGCGGACGCTCTGCGTCGGACTCAGTGAGGACCCCGTGGTCTTCGACCTTGGTGGTGAAGGACTTGGGAAGGAGCTGTTAGTATGGCCACACCCCTGCTTATGTAGAGGAGCGGATGGGGGTGTGGCCAGACGGATGGGTGTGTATAGGTGCATGTGGAAATTGATTCAGTGTATAGACTGATATAGGGATATATTCCAGTAGACGCAGAGCGTCCGCTATACTCATATAACTATGGCTATAGATATAACCGTACGTTATTATGTTCTCAATGCCCCTTGCATTGTATGAGTTGTGTGGAAGAGTTTGCTAGTTCTAGTGCTACCCCTTTGTACATTGTGGCTGTGTCTGACAAAAGTTAAAAATAAATAATCCTATTAGGAATACATTTGCCTCCTGCGTGAACTGTGCATAGCTGAATAGACTGTATTTTAACGTCGGTCATATGGTGGTACTTGGAGAGCCAGCTACGTTATCAGGTGGTACTTGGTGTAAAAAGGTTGAGAACCACTGATAGCCAACTAGTTAGTTAGTTAGTTAGTTAGTTAGTTAGTTAGTTAGTTAGTTAGTTAGTTAGAAGTTAGTTAGTTAGTTAGTTAGTTAGTTAGTTAGTTAGTTAGTTAGTTAGTTAGTTAGTTAGTTAGTTAGTTAGTTAGTTAGTTAGTTAGTTAGTTAGTTAGTTAGTTAGTTAGTTAGTTAGTTAGTTAGTTAGTTAGTTAGTTAGTTAGTTAGTTAGTTAGTTTGTTAGTTTGTTAGTTAGTTATTTAGTTAACAATATTCTACATTTGTCTGTTCTACACACAGACTGATTATGCGTTTGCTGTGTTCCTAGTTTTGTAGCCAACACAGAAGCGAATGGTATTTATGAGGTTTATTATTTATTTATAATTTGTATCTGGAAGAAGTCTTTGTAGTGGAGCGGCAGGAAACAGAGGAGACGTGTTTGCACGTCAACTTCAAAGGAAAAACAAGAGGCTGTTAAGACAGGGAAACATTTACATGTGTTTACTCTGTTCATGCTCACAATCTGTTTACATTCAACATCTATTTATATTCCGCAACATCTTGCAGATTTCAGTCCAAAACAATGCTCTTCTTTCCAAGTGTGTGTGTGTGTGTGTGTGTGTGTGTGTGTGTGTGCGTGTGTGTGTGTGTGTGTGTGTGTGTGTGTGTGTGTGTGTGTGTGTGTGTGTGTGTGTGTGTGTGTGTGTGTGTGTGCGTGCATGCGTGCGTGCGTGCGTGTGTGTGCTGGCACGTGTGTGTGTGTGTGTGTGTGTGTGTGTGTGTGTGTGTGTGTGTGTGTGTGTGTGTGTGTGTGTGTGTGTGTGTGTGTGTGTGTGTGTGTGTGTGTGTGTGTGTGTGTGTGTGTGTGCGTGCGTGTGTGTGTGTGCTGGCACGTGTGTGTGTGTGTGTGTGTGTGTGTGTGTTGGCACGTGTGTGTATGTGCATGCTGTGCATGCATGAAGAGTTTAGGTGACGGGGGCCTCACCATGAAGAGTTTAGGGTCCACCACTTATAATTGTCACACACAGAGTCAAAAGGAATCCATGGAAAACATGTGAAAAACAGCCTTACAAAAGCAACACATGATGCTCCTATTAAAGGGGAACTATTTTACTATTTCTTTCACTATTTCGGCACTTTTACACAATTCCTGTGAGTCTATGGAACACCTCTGTAATATATATATTTTCTTTATTCATTGTTTTGTATTTCTAATCAAGTCCTCAAAAACAGCATTTTTCTACCTCAAGATCTCAAGCTGTTTTGAGCCTGGGCTCCAGGTCCAGGTCCAGCCACTGTGTGCAGCTCATCCTGCACCTCTCCATTATCATGCAGCGGTGTCTTTCTGACATCACAAATCATCACATTTTCAAATGACTCAGTTCAGTGAGGGTGAATATTGTGAGAGGAGAATTGGAAGAATGCGCCAATATGAGAATTTTGAGACATAGATCATATTAATATAAGTTCACATAGCTAGGAAACAATGCTAAACACTCAAAAAGGCCATTTATAAGATAGTTCCCCTTTAAGGCTTTTTGCAGAAGCGTGCAATGCAGCCTTTAAATGAGGGATGCACCAATACAGATACCGATACCTGGGCTTTAGGTATTGGCCCATACCAGGTACCGATCCGATCCATTACTTTTAAAGAACATTACAGACTTGAACCGTGACTTTGGGGTCATTGGACTAAACTCAAATGGGTCTCACTTACGACAAAAAGGGCTTTCTCTTAGGGCCATTTGAGACCTTTTCCGGACGATTTTGGGATTCACCAACCGTCCCAATAAAACATATATAATTAATAGTATATTATAATATATTGTCTATATTCATGTCTTGCCCGAAAAGGTCGCAAATGGCCCTAAGAGAAAGCCCTTTTTGTCATAAGTCCGTTGGAGAATGAGACCAATTAGAGAAAGAGTTAACGTGTCGAAAATATAACAAATCAAGTCACTTTGCTTTGATTTCTTTGATGTCTGCATGTTTTGCATGTTTCTTGGTATCGGATTTTAATTTCAGGGGAAATTCTCAGATACTGATATTCTATTTCAGTCTGTCGGACCGATATCCGACACCGAGTATCGGTGCATCCCTACTTGAAATAAACCAGGTAAAACTGAAAGGAACGTTTTGTTTATGGAGAAGACGAGTGCCGTCATGCCCATGTTATTCAGGGTTCTTTGTGACATGATCTATTGCTGGTGGCAGAGCAGTCAGCCAGGAGGCTGCAGGAGGAGACACACCTGCTATCCACACGTTGCAGGTGTCAGACACCATCAGAAACACAGGCCCCTGTCATCACACCATAGGCCCATTTACAACATGTAACAGTCCTTTCCGTCCAACACCTGGCAAACATAAATATCAACTATTCAATATGATTAAACAGCAGAGAGTGGAAAGGTTGTGGATATTATAGCCGATATTGATGCCAAGTGTAAACCGGTTTCCCATCGTAGTCATTACACTACAGACGGTACTGCCTGGACCGGACCGGATCACTACCAACACATGAAATGAAATGAAATGAGAAAAAAAACTGCTGAAATGAAACACCACACACCATTACCAAATATAGACATCCTGTCAATATAGCCTAACCAAATATAGAAGTCCTGTCAATATATCCTAACCAAATAATGGCTTCCTGTAAATGCACAATAACCAAATATAGACGTCCTGTCAGAGGTAGGGAATTAGCCCCTCTGGCCAATGGAACGCCTTGTTATTTGACAAGATAGGACTCTCAATAAGGCAATAACACTCCACAATACCATTACACTAGCTGGGAGCTAAGTTATTGCTGTAATGTGATCGGATTTGATATTTAAAGACAGGGTTATCATTTAGATGCGGCGGCCCTCCAAATTAAGTTGAGGCAATTTCGCAATAATTTTCCAGTGATAATGTGTTCAGAAGCAATATGTTTTATTGTGTTTTTGGGAGGAGGGTGTATTGAGTTATAGTGCTTTAGTGGGGTGTCTGTGAGATGATCTACCTGCTGTAGAAAATGAAAGAAGCGATTTTGTCCCATTAAAAAGTGTTATGGATTGCAGTTTATTATTTTATTTTAATTTGTATGGCATTTTGTCTTCATTCGGGTGCTTTGGAGGAGGGATGTGCTCTGTGTGCTCCTCTCGCGTGGTGTTCCACTCTGAGCGCCTAGATAGAGCTGTAGCCTGTCTGATACGGAGGAGAATAGAGAGAGAGAGAGAGAGACATTGATTGATTGATTGAAAACTTTATTAACAGATTGCAGAATGGGTACAATACAGTACAGCTCAATACACACAATTGTTAAGGGGATGCAGACCAGAGAAAGACTTTCGTCTTGTTTACATCAGGGTCCCCCATTTTCAATTCATCAGGACATATATGACATACATGACATACAGATAGTCAGTACTGCTACATCTATACATTTATGACATACCAGATTTGCAAATACAGTACTGTTTGTGATACAGAAGGAGTCAGGAAAAGGGAGTATATACATTTGACGTAGAAACTGTACATTGGAGGAGGTTGGGTGGGGGGGGGTTGGGTACACTGGGATATTGACAACCATACTGGGTAATCTACATTGGAGGTGGTTGGGGGGGGGGGGGGCACACTGTATATACAAGCAAAACTGTACATTGAGGGGGGGGGGGGGGGGGGGGCACTGTACAAACAAACAAAATTGTACATTGGACTATTGACAAAACCATACTAGGTAAATGACTGTACATTGGAGGGGGTTGGGTTAGGATATTTACAGGGGCCAGTGTTGAATTGAAGTCTCCCGTAGGTGTCCCTTGAGAGAGGTTTTGA
>NC_140174.1:70334700-70362200 GCF_963971535.1 Notolepis coatsorum
AAAGACTTTAAATTGTGATTGTCGGGCGGCTACGTGGTGCAGTGGCCAAGGCGCTCGCAATGAATGCCTCCTGTTCGAGCCCCGCTCTCCACATTGCTTTCAGTTTAGCTGGTCGTCCACAGTAATACACATTGGCCGTATTACGGGGAGGGAAACTGAAGGGTGGGGATCGGGCGTTGTGGACAGCGACTCCTACAGGTTGGTTGGTGCGCCTGCGGAGTAGAATCAAGAAGCGACGGGGGCGGGCCCCTCCAAAAAGCCCAGACCCCCGACGCTGAAAGATCGAGCCGCGCAGGTGAAAAGATGCGACGGCTGTTACCTCGAGTATCGGAGGGGACTCGTGCTATGTATGACTTAGTCCACATTGCAGCCGGCTTGTGGGAGGCAAGAAACAACGTTCAAAGACAGGGGAGGGTTGAATTGGACGATATGAAAATTGGGATGGGAGAAAAATAGAAAATGGGAGAAAAAGTGGATAAAAAAGAAATTATGATTGTCGACTCCTGCCTCATCTCCCTGCTTACTCTTATCCTGCTGCCTTGGGTTCTACCGCCACCTTACCGTATCGTAACACAATACCTCCCAGCCACACCTCTCCCCTGAATAGTATTAACATAATTAAGTACTGTGACAGCCATGCTGTCATGACAGATCAGATACAAAATCAAACATTTTGTATTTTAGTAGTAATATAACTACTAGTCTAAACTAATAGTAGTTTAGAACTAATAGGAGGAGGACTAACCCAAGGAGGACAATAACACTACCTGTAAATAATGTATATTTCAGTTATTGAATTGAATTGAAAACCTTTATTAAATAAAATTATATTGACCTATTTGTTTACACTGCTTGTGTTGTTTTTACTAACTGTACCCCCCCCCCCCTTGCAGTATGATAATAGTATGTAATAGCAGTAGTATGATAATAGTATGCAATAGAAATATTATCATTGCATGACAAATCAGCAGACAGAGATATCAAATCAATTCAAGAGGTTTATTCGTCACATACATACCAGGGCATACAGTGAAATGCGGGTGCTCATGCCCCGCATCAATTGTGCAATAATACTAATAATAAAATAGACATAAAAAACAGGTAATAAGATGTGCATGATAAAAATAGACATGCTAATACAATATACAGTTTCAACTCTGTCATTATGCTACTATAATCTAAACTATACAAGAACCACATCGGTTCTTTCCTTTAAAGTGACCTTTCCATTTAGTTTAAAGTGACATTTTTTTATTCATCGCATACATACCCGGGCATACAGTGAAATGTGGGTGGTCATGCCTGCATCGATTGTGCAATAATACTAATAAGAAAATAGACATAATAAGAAGGCATAAGATGTGCATGATAAAAATAGACATGCTAATACAATATAAAGTTTCAACTCTGTCATTATGCTATACTACTATAATCATTGTAAACTATACAAGAACCACATCGGTTCTTTCCTTTAAAGTGACCTTTCCATTTAGTTTAAAGTGACATTTAGTTTATTCATCGCATAAATACCAGGGCATACAGTGAAATGCTGTTGGCCATGCCCGCTACGATTGTGCAATAAAACAATAGTAATAGTAATAATAATAAAAATATAATGTACATGTACCGGTACCAGGGATGTCCGATATTATCGCCGATATCGGCATTAAAATGTGATATCGGAAAATATCTGTATCGGTTTAAAAGAAAATATATTTTATTTTTTATTTATTTTTTACATTTCTATAACCTTTATTTACCCAGGCAAGCACGTATGAACAAATTCAGATTTGATTTATTGTCAAAAGTATGCATAATGTTGTGTTAATTCCACAACAAGAGATATGTAATGTTAATTACCTGAAATTATTCCATTTTTTGGGGGGGGGGGGGGGGGGGGGGGGGGGACCCTGCATATATCGGTATCGATTGATATCGGTATTGGGAAATTAAGAGTTGGACAATATCGGTATATCGGTATCGGTAAAAAAGCCAATATCGAGCATCCCTAACCGGTACACAACAATACAATTGCGGTTGCGGTTACTAACTGTACTATCAAGTCAAGTCAAGTCAAGAATGCAATAATAAGAATCCAATAGGATGAGAATGCGACATTTGTGCAATAATACAAGTAATAAGAGTAAGACATATCAGGTATATGTACATGAGTTTTACAAAAGCTTTACATCTATTTACTATACAAGAACCAATCCTGTTCTTGTTTTATTTTTTTTAAAGTGACCTTACATTGTGTAAAGTGACCATGAGTGTGAGCGTGTGCAGCATGAGTGTGTGTGTGTGTGTTCATGTTAAAGTGACTGCTAGTACAGTGTGTGTGTGCTCATGTGTGCTTGTGTGTGGAGCGTTCAGTGTTCAAGACTCTGATGGCCTGGGGGAATGCCATCAATATGCACTATGCAACAATCACAACAAGTTATTTTCTTAAAGTGTCTTTTTCAAAGTGACCCTATGGTGTGTTTGTGTGTGTGTCCTCTCTGTTCTTTTTGCGTGTATACGGAATGCTCTCTACATCCATGTGTCTTCTCCATGGTATCTAACATCGTACCGTCTTGTTCTGAGGTGCTCTAGACTCAGCATCATCACGGTGTAATTTTGCCGTCACCATGCCAGGACTGCTGGCATCGAAACTGTAATAGAATAAACAACACATTTAAAATATGTGTGAGAGAGAGAGTCACAGACAGACAAACAGACAGACAGACAGACAGACAGACAGACAGACAGACAGACAGACAGACAGACAGACAGACAGACAGACAGACAGACAGACAGACAGACAGACAGACAGACAGACAGACAGACAGACAGACAGACAGACAGACAGACAGACAGACAGACAGACAGACAGACAGACAGGACAGACAGACAGACAGACAGACAGACAGACAGACTGACAGACAGACAGACAGACAGGCAGGCAGGCAGGACAGACATACAGACAGACAGACAGACAGACAGACAGACAGACAGACAGACAGACAGACAGACAGACAGACAGACAGACAGACAGACAGACAGACAGACAGACAGACAGACAGACAGACAGACAGACAGACAGACAGACAGACAGACAGACAGGACAGACAGACAGACAACAGACAGACAGACAGACAGACATACAGACAGACAGACAGACAGACAGACAGACAGACAGACAGACAGACAGACAGACAGACAGACAGACAGACAAACAGACAGACAGACAGACAGACAGACAGACAGACAGACAGACAGACAGACAGACAGACAGACAGACAGACAGACAGAGGAGGAGCAAGTGTAGTAATGGTGAGAGAGAGAGAGAGAGAGAGAGAGAGAGAGAGAGAGAGAGAGAGGAGAGAGAGAGAGAGAGAGAGAGAGAGAGAGAGAGAGAGAGAGAGAGAGAGAGATAGAGAGAGGGGGGGGGGAGAGAGAGAGAGAGAGGGGGAGAGAGAGAGAGAGAGAGAGAGAGAGAGAGAGAGAAGAGAGAGAGAGATAGAGAGAGAGAGAGAGAGAGAGAGAGAGAGAGAGAGAGAGAGAGAGAGAGAGAGAGAGAGAGTTGGCAGTGGAAATAGGTGTAGTAAAGCAACACTATCTAATAAACACTAATACAATAGAATATAGATAATTACCTGAAGTGCTGGTATTTCTTTATTTGTGGGAATCTTTTGAAGAAGCCAGCCAGATGCTGTTGCCAGTCATAGCTTTGCACAAACACTGTGCCATCTTCCAGTCCCACAAGCTGAGGGATATTGACTCCTTTCACCGCAGAGCTTTTACTCACGATGTCCGCCATGCCTGCCAGGGTGTCGACCGCAGTCTTCCTGTAGACCTGCTTGATCAAACCGAAGCACCAGTCGGGGCCAAACTTAGTGTGGCCTGCAATCAGGAAGTGGAGGCCAAGCTGCAGGTGTAGTTTGTGGATAGTGCACCAGGCAAAATACCACAAGACGTAGTTGTTCTTGTTTTGGCCGGGAGCAATTGTCGCAGTGCTGGTCGACGTTCTTTTCTCCAACTCCATAGTTGGTGAAGTAATGATCCACATAGCTGATAACGGCGTTGCTGCCCATTACCAGTCGACAATCCCTTCATCAATCAGGTAATTCACCTGCTGCTTCGTCAGCCCCCTTCACAGTGGGACACCGAACAGGCCACATTTGCGTGGGTGTTGCAAAAAAGATGGGACCCCACTTGAAAAGGGTGAGATGGGAAGTGCATCCTGACAGAGAAGATAGATAGAAAAAGAAAAAAAGGACATTGAAATAAATTAAATGTAGTGCTGCGAGGGAACAGGGGAGGAAATTAGGCCACTTTACTCGCCAAATGCAAGTATTTTTTATGTTTGGCGAGTGATTCATGAAGAGCACTTGCCAGTCTGGCGAGTACTAGTAAACAAAACAAAAAAATCATTCTGCAATCTGCCCATATGCCCTTCACAACGGTGATGTTGTCATACTTGTCATTCAGAATACACATGCTGAACCCCTAGCGTTGACATGAGATTCGATTCCAATGTATTGTCATCATACAGCACAAGTACAGTACAACCAGAATACGTTTGGCATCCAACCAGAGTGCAAATGTAACAAGTCAAGTTCAAGTTGTTTTATTTAGCTATTACATTACAGTGAAATGCTTGGTTCTTTCACTGCCCAGCCCAGTCCAGCCCAACCCAGTCCAGAATAGTTCCCTCTTTCATGTTAATACTGTATGTGATATCCTAATATTTTGAATAATATCATCTACTCGCCAGTTGGCTGGTAAGCCAAAAAGTTAGTTTCCTCCCCTGACAGCAAACAAACGTTTTTTTGTCAAGTTAACAACAAAAAGCAACATTATATTGGATATTCACCTGCTGTGCGTAATCAAAGCTGTAGTGCATCGTGATATCTTGGCTTGCAGGTGCGGAAGGGCCTAGAGCCAGATCCATGGCCGCGCATGTTTTTTTTGTGGACGCAGTTATTTCCTATAACAGCTCGCGTTCTCTCTCAACAAGAGCCAGATGTTTTAACTGCACCTGGATGAATGCATGAATGAATGAAAACGTTATTTAACAGATTGCAGAATGGGTACAACACAGTACGGATCAATACACACAATTGTTAAGGGGATGCAGACCAGAGAAAGACGTTTGTCTTGTTTACATCAGGGTCCCCCATTTTCAATTCATAGTGACATGACATACACGACATACAGGTATAGTACTGTAACATTTGTGACATAATGATATGCAAATATACAGTACTGTTACCCAGAGATCCTAACAGAAAATATATACATAATGGGGAGGAGACTGTACATTAGTACAGTGAGAGGTTAACCTTCTGTAGTGTGGTAGTGAAAGGGTTAACCATCTGTAGTGTAGTAGTGAAAGTGACTGTACACACCTGGAGTTTCTCCACCTGCAGCTTATCTGGCTTCCCCGCGGCTTGCCTTAATTGGTGATTGTTGGTGTAGCATTGAGAACACAGATCTGTCCTGAGTTTTGAGATCATTATCTGTGGCAGAAGTGCTTTCCACAGCCAAACGAAGGATCTCTGACCAACAACACGAAATCCTGAAAAGACAAGTGTTTTTGTTAGATTGGTAGAATAGAATAGAATCTGTATAGTGCAGCAATGCAAGTTCACAGTTATTGTTGTAATGGAGAAGTGGGAGTTATGTCACCGGGGGTTGGGGATGGGGGTGTGTGTGGGTGAGAGAGAGAGAGAGAGAAAGAGAGAGAGCAAGGGGTGGTTTTACACAAGTTTGTTTGTGTGTGTGTGCAAGTGTGTATGGGGGGTGGGGGGTGCGAGGGGTGCGGTGCGGCAAGTTGATGTGTAGTAATGTCTCAATGTCTTGTTAATGTGGTACTTAGGACTGGTAGGACTGGTTTGTACCTCATAACATACCTTCTATACCGCTGTAGCGGCGCCACAGGGAAGCTTTCGTCAGATTGGTTGGCAGTAACTTTGCAGTGAAATCCTTGTGACCAGCATGACGACCAAGCAACACGATCGCATGTAGGACGGCATAGTTGATCAGAAATTTCACAACCCGTTTTACGTCAAAAAGAGACTAAAACCGCTTGTGAGTTCTCGGTTGTTTCTTCCTCTCACGTGGTGTCAGGCCATCCGTCTTGTAGTGTTTGAAAAGGCTTTTGAGAAGCCCATCGCTGATCCTAAACAAAAATGCAATTTTAATATGAATATAGAATACAGTCACTCAGTTCATTCCTAAACTGATATAAGATAAGATAAGATATTCCTTTATTGATCCCCTTGGGGAAATGTTAACAATAGGGAAGAGAATGAATGAATGAATGAAATACACACAATTGTTAAGGGGATGCAGACCAGAGAAAGACGTTTGACTTGTTTACATTCAGGTGTAGTTTTTGAGAATTCCTACGCTAGCGATGTGGAGGCTATGGACCCAGGGTGTCGTTTCAGCCATACCAATTTCTGGGGAAATACTACGTCTGGACTACTAACTACTACAGAGAAACGTGAGTAACAGGTTTTCCTACAACTCAAGTTCAGACCTCTATTTCATTTGCACTAAAAGTGAATTTTCTTCATTGTATCAGAAACTTCAGAATGTCATCTTTCAAAAGAGACCAGGCGCATGCATGTGCTATAAGTATAAAGTATAGTGTTGTTTTGGTTTGCAAAAAAATGCAGTCCTCAAAAACGAAAACTAAAATGGCCAATTTTGGGGGCGCCTGTTAATAGGCATTCCATGAGTTAGGGCAGGGGTCAGCAACCTTTACTATCAAAAGAGCCACTTTTCCCCCCTCCCACAAAATAAAATGCTCAGGGAGCCGCACAACCTATTTACCCTTAAAATGAAGATAACACAGTGTATAACGTTTTATATATCGGGGAATGTCTCTGGATGACCTCACCCGTCGCAACATCTACAGTGACGGACCAGAATTCCTCAAGCTCCCGGAAGAAGAGTGGCCTACGCCCACCCCACGGGAAGCAAGTAACGAGGAGGCTGAGAACAAGAAACCTATGTTCTGTGGACTGAGCACAGTCGCCTCCACAGACCCCAACATAGATGACTGCATTACCCTAGAGAGTGCGCAGCAAAAGACATTCCTGTGGCACCACCCAGAGATTCAGTCCACCACTGACATTTCAGTGGCTGACTTACCCCCCTGTCTCCTCCGACTCGGCGACAAGCCATTCCACTCCACAGGCATGGACTGTTTTGGCCCGTTGTATATAAAGAGAGGAAGAGGAACCGAGAAGCGGTGGGGTATTGTATTCAAATGCATGACCACCAGAGCGATACATATCGAGCTCCTTCCGACCATGAGCACAGACTCATTCCTTATGGCCTTCCGAAGATTCACATCACGGAAAGGAAAACCGTCTACATTGTTGTCTGATCACGGGACAAACTTCAAAGGCGGAGAAAGAGAGCTGAGAGAGAGCTTCCAAGCTATGGGCCCAGAACTTAAGACCCACCTAGCTCCATCCCAGATTGACTTCCAGTTTAATCCCCCGAACGCACCCCACTTCGGTGGAACCTGGGAACGAGAAGTACGTTCTATAAAGACAGCCCTGTACGCCGTGCTTGGGGCCCAGACTGTGGCGGAGGAAGTCCTAATGACAGTCCTCACGGAGATCGAGGGAGTATTGAACTCAAAACCCCTCGGTTACGTCTCCAGTGATGTAGCAGATGTCGACCCAGTCACCCCCAACACACTCTTAATGGTGCGGCTGGACCCCACGCTACCCCAGACAATGTACAGGCCTGAAGAAGCGAACGGCCGAAGAATGTGGAGGTACAGTCAAGTACTAGCTGACAAGTTTTGGAGCAGCTTCCTACTCCACTACCTACCGTCTCTACAGACCCGCCAGAAGTGGGTAAAAGAGAGAGACAATTTGACAGAAGGAACAGTCGTCATGATTATCGACCAGTCACTACCCAGAGCTATGTGGCAGGCTGGCCGCGTAAGCAAAGTGATCACCGGTGCCGATGGCAAGGTCCGAGCAGCTGAAGTACTCGTCCAAGGGCGAACTTACACACGACCCGTGGCGAGGCTAATAGAACTGCCCCGACTCCCAGATACTATCGATGATGACCATGACCCCATGACTTTGTGAGTTGACTGACCCTTACAGCGGACCTTGAGTGGTAGACAGTGCGGTTAATCTGTCTCTGCTTAGCTAATTAGGTGGGACTAATTAGGGGGCGGCTGTTGTGAAGGATCAGATTAAACCGAATATATATATTTACTTATGGATATATATTTAATAGTATTTGTATATCGTTTGATATCCCCTGTATATTCCTTGTACAATATGCACTGAATATCCCTTTAGTCTACTAAACAGCCCATAATAGTTTCATTCTACCATTGGACGAGAACCTGGCGCCAGCAGCCATACCCCTAGGTTCAAGTTCAATCGTGCCGACCAACATGTCGTGGCAAGCCCGGTTCCGCGTAGGAATACGTCTGGCGAAATACGAATGGTACTATTTGTTCACAGCGCATATATATATGGCGCAAGTAAAGTAGAACTTTCTTTTAGTCCATTAGTTCTTTACCCTCCAACCTAGTAACAGACGCGAAGCCTCACCCACGACGCACGTGTGGTGCAGTAAGGCCTACTTGGCCTCAGAATAGGCATTGAGATATCGTGTGGATTAATAGTTGAATTGTCATAGTTTGGCACTATACCGTCGAGTTGGACGTATTTCTATTAAGCTAATAATAGTCTATTATGTATGGTGCATCGTTCGGTTAGAGTTATAAAGTGAGCAGCACCCCCATCGTTCCTGACGTTATCTGGAGTCTTAACCAGGCTGGGCAGACCACTTGTGGTGCTTGCATCCGAGGAGCTCCGGGCCAGGACGAGTGGACCTGTACATTGGATTACTTTACCCGGACGACGGCGAGCCTTCCACGGCTTGGATTATCGACATGCTTTGGGTGCTTTGATTATTCCATGGATAACGGCCAACACTGCTGAGTGTTGGAACTACCCCCCGGAGAGGAGTCCAGGTGAGACGGCGCTCTACACCAGTGAGGTCGCCTCACGTCTCTCCATTGTGGACCGGCAGCTACCGTCCACCAGAGGGTCCAGCTGTATTCATCTGCGGACCGAGGTTCTGTGGGCACCGTGTTCAAGACTTTGAATTCTCCCAAGAAATCGTCGGCCAGATGGGATACCGCCAGCGGCTCTTCTGACCCTCCCCTCCTACTGTCTTACAACCAGCGGGACCCCCCCCCCCTTAGTGTATCCAGCTATAATCATTTAAGTACCATCGCTATAGTTCCCTAAAGAACCGGGTTGTATACTTACTCCCTGCGTAACCAGAGATTGGACATTCAATGTTGATTTACCTACGAATACTCATTTGCCATACAAGTGCATTTCAAATCATAAATGTCATCAAGTGAACGTTGTATATACCCTTTGCTATATAAAATATTCGATTTGTACATTTGTGTGGACTTCGTTTCATCAGGTGGGAAAGTGTTCATCATATCTATATCATGTACTGGATGGCCAGAAGTTAAAGTACAAGAGGTAGTGGTTTAATAATACCATACTTATCAATACAGTCAGGGAATTGTACCCCTCAGTTACAATTGGTCCTTCGAGCCGGAGGGTAACTAGTGTAATATTAATATAGTGTTATTAATATTAAAATGGCCTATGATGAACACTCCACGAAACGGTCCTCCTAACGTAGAACGCCCGCAGCGCAGACGACAGCCACCTCAGTACTTAGAGGATTACGCTGTCAGTCAACTACCTAGCCTTCGACAAACGGTAAACGCGGTAAAAGTAGAAAGTAAAATTATGTCTGACCTTAACGACCAGGTTTCCCCGACCACAGAGGCCCTAGTAGGTTCTAATGTAACTGACCAAGCTCACGGTGGGGACCAGGAGGGAGCTGACATGCCTTTACCCCCCGCCAATACCGAAGAAGTAGTCCCCGACCAGCCCCGGGAGGAAGACAATCCTACAGAGAGAGAACTCTGCACGGAAGAAGAGGAGGAGAGCGCAGAGGAAATAGAGCTCCAGGACTCCCCAACGAGTACACCCAGGAGCGGCTCACCCAGGAGCGGCTCACCTCCACAACCGTCTTCCCCCAGCGAAGCGGAGAGGATGCTACAACAGGCGTTCCTCGTCAGCCTGACAGCCTCTACCGAACGCGATCGACTTCAGGGTGAACGCGATCGACTTCAGGGTGAACGCGATCGACTCCAGACACAGCAACGGAGCGAAGAAGAGCGCATACGCCTGGAGATGAGACGCCTTCAGACGGAAGAGAATATGGCAAGAGACCGAGCAAACACCCAGCGCGCCGCTGACGGTGCCCAAAGAGAGGCAGAGCGCGACCTCGCTCTCAACCAGCGCGACCTCGCTCTCATCCAGCGCGAAACCGAGCGCGACAGACTACAAGCCGAGCGCGACAAGTTACAAGCGCAGCTAATGGAGCAGCTGATCCTCAAGGCAACACCCTCTCCCTCCGCCAGGGGTTCAAGGAACTCGTCGAGACAACAGTCAAGGGCAGCGTCTCCTAGCCGAGCAAGCGACCCTGAACTTGACCAACAGACCAAGCCTATACCCCCCGCAGACCCCCTTCCCAGACCGGTCCAAGCGAGACCCAGCTACAAGGAAGGAGCGGCATACACTGCGGAGAAGCTAAATAAACGACTACAGGATCTGGAAGACCTGATAGAGGAAGAAGAGGGAGGGGAGGAGAACCAAGCCCGACGACAGCACAGTACTCAGGTCCAGTACAGCCCAGGCTATACCCCCGCGGCGCTGCGCTACAGACCCCCGACTCTATTCACGGGTGAGCACGACGCACGACCAGCCCCGAGGAATAGCACCTGGACCAGCGGGCCATGGTACCCTGTCGGTACCAGCCCACAGAGAGGCGCAAGAGGGGACTCGCCTAGGAGGTCTCTCCCCCAACGCTCGCCGATGTTTCAGCCATCCACGGCGTCATACATTGCCACGCCGTCGTTTCCAGACTTCACCTATGAGAATCGAGCACAGTACACGGAGCTCCGGATGTGCTTAGAGACAATGATGGTGGATGTCGCTGATGAACGCCACAAGTATGCAATATTACTGAAGCACCTGAAAGTACCGCGAGCGCACAATATAGCGCTAGCCTATGCCACCTCTACGACCCCATACACCGCGGCCCTAGCAGCGCTGGACCAGAGATATGGACGTATATGGGATTACGTAATCCAAGAGATAAGGCATATTGATCGCCTACCCCCAGCAACAGACAATCGCTCATTAGACGACCTGTCAATCAAAGTGCAGTCCCTGGTAGGGATGCTGGGAGCGCAACGGGAAAAGGGCATGCATGAGCTATACGCCAACTCTAACGTCGAGAGGATTTTGGAGAAGCTGCCACCCGCAAGACAAGAGCGTTTTAGGCGGCAGAGGGACTACCAGGATCCTAACGGCCCCGAACCATCCCTCCTTGATCTAGCCGACTTCCTGGCGAGAGAAGTCAGCAGCTTACGACTGGATACGTTCGGGCGGAGCACGCCAAGCTCCAGAGAGGGACCCAGGAGAATAAATTATGGAAGAAGATCGGTGACTGTCATGCACCAATCAGAGTCAGTAAGAGCCACAGTACCCCCTCGAGAAAAGAGAAGTGGAAGATGGTGTGCCCCTACTGTGAGAAAGAACACTGGCTGTCACAATGTGACCTGTTCACAAAGATGAATGCAGAAGAAGTGAGTCAATGGATAAAGTCCAACAGGCGCTGTTACCGATGTGCGCGCAGTCACATGGCAGCCGAATGCCGCCTAAAGAAAAGGTGCAGTCGGTGCGACGGAGCCCATCTAGATATACTACACGACAGTAACAGAAGACGGCCTTCACCTGCACCATCGAGCGGCACCAAGGCAAGTGTCATGTACATTGACCCCGCCAGCAGCAGCGGCGCCCAAGTGCTCTTAAAGGTAGTCTGTGTGACATTGAGCTACCAAGATAAAGTCATGGACACTTACGCCGTCCTTGATGACGGGTCAGAGAAGACCCTTCTGCTCGCGTCCGCTGCGGCCCAGCTGGGACTGCGGGGGAGCGAGAACCAAATGACGATTCGGACAATAAGAAGAGATTTAAAGACGATAAAGGGCGAGAATGTCTCCTTCACTATCGCAGCAAACGGGCAGCCAGAGCGACGGTATAGGATTACAAATGCTTTCACCAGCCAAGAAATAGGACTATCGCAGTACACCTACCCCATCGCCAAGTTGATGGATAAATATGTGCACCTGCGTCAACTACCTATCCCGCTCATAGACGGCGCTACCCCGACCCTGCTGATAGGCTCCGACCATGCAGAACTCATAGTCCCGATTGACCGGGTCCATACAGGACCCCGAGGCTGTCCTGCAGCAGTCGAGACCCGCCTAGGGTGGACACTACAAGGCCCCCTCGCTAAATCTCTCAACCGAACAGCAGCCACTAGCTGCCTCCACTCCAGAACGACAGAAGAAGACACCACTCTCCTGCAGCATGTCGAGAGGCTATGGACACTAGAGACAATGCCCTTTAAGAACGAAAAGAAAGATATTCGTTCTAAAGAAGACATTTACGCCATCAACCTACTCGAGCAAGGGACAAAGAGAGTCACAGTCGGCGGAGTGATGAGATACGCAACTCCACTCCTGAGGCGAGAGGGAATGCCCACCTTTCACGCAAAGAAAGACGCCACGGAGCGCTATCTATTGAACACGGAGCGGCGCCTAGCCAAAGACCCCGCTCAAGAGGGTGTGTACCGCGCTGAGATTGAGAAGCTAATCACAGCGGGACACGTGACAAAGATCGACATTAACGAGGCCGATCAGACGACCGAATCATGGTACGTGCCGCATCACAAGGTCCACCACAACGGCAAGGATCGCATTGTGTTTAACTGCAGCTACCAGATCGGATCCCAAAATCTGAATAAAGAGCTCTTACCCGGCCCCACACTCGGCCCCTCCCTACTAGGCGTGCTACTGCGCTTCCGCCAGGACAAGGTGGCTATCAGCGGGGATATCAAAGGGATGTTCCTGCAGGTGAGACTAGTGGAGGAGGACAAGCCCCTGCTGCGGTTCCTATGGAGAGAGAGGATCGGAGATGAGAACCCAGCCATCTACCAGTGGGAAGTACTCCCCTTCGGAACCACATGCAGCCCGTGCTGTGCTACATTTGCACTACAGAAACACGTCGCAGAGGACCCAGCAGCAGATGAAGAGGTCCGACACAGTGTGAAGAACAGTTTCTACGTGGACAACTGTTTACAAAGCGTTTCGACTCAAGAAGAAGCCGAGGCTCTCCTAATCAAGCTACGCGCCTCCCTGATCAAAGGCGGCTTTGATCTCAGGCAGTGGGCCAGCAGTGACCCGCACGTATTGCGCAGCCTCTCCCCCGCGGACAAGGCTGCCAGCAGCGAGACCTGGATGGCGACCATCCCAGGAGAAGCCCAAGAAATGACACTAGGACTAGTCTGGCGCTTCAAAACAGACTCGCTCCACTATAGACACAAACCCCTGACTCCAGAGCAGGGAAGGTCGACGGCGACACCGACCACCAGACGGAGTGTGTACAGAACACTCGCCAGACAATATGACCCGTTGGGATGTATTCTACCTTACACCACCAGGGCAAAGATGATTGTACGAGCACTATGGGACAAGGACCAGGGCTGGGACGACCCCATACCCGCACACCTTGCCTCAACATGGATAGAGTGGGAGACGGAACTCCGCTCACTCCCAGGCGTCAATATACGCCGCAGCTACTTCCCATCCACAGTGAGGCCAGAGACATGCAAGATTGATCTACACGTCTTCAGCGACGCCTCCGAAGTAGCCTATGGATCGGTGGCCTACTTGCGTGCCCAAGAGAAGGGAGGAAAGATACACACTGCTTTCATCCTGGCTTGCTCAAGAATAGCCCCACGAAAGCAACAATCTATCCCGCGTCTAGAGCTCTGCGCAGCCCTAGCAGGAGCGCATCTAGCCACGTTAATCCAACGTGAACTCACCATTCCGGTGCACAGAACAATCTTGTGGTCAGATTCCACGACAGTACTCACATGGATCAAGTCTGATTCATGCAGATACAAAGTCTTCGTGGGAGTCAGAGTCACCGAGATTCAAGAGTTAACAGAAGCAGCGAGCTGGCGGTATGTGGACACCAAACACAACCCAGCTGACGTCATCACCCGGGGAATGTCTCTGGATGACCTCACCCGTCGCAACATCTACAGTGACGGACCAGAATTCCTCAAGCTCCCGGAAGAAGAGTGGCCTACGCCCACCCCACGGGAAGCAAGTAACGAGGAGGCTGAGAACAAGAAACCTATGTTCTGTGGACTGAGCACAGTCGCCTCCACAGACCCCAACATAGATGACTGCATTACCCTAGAGAGTGCGCAGCAAAAGACATTCCTGTGGCACCACCCAGAGATTCAGTCCACCACTGACATTTCAGTGGCTGACTTACCCCCCTGTCTCCTCCGACTCGGCGACAAGCCATTCCACTCCACAGGCATGGACTGTTTTGGCCCGTTGTATATAAAGAGAGGAAGAGGAACCGAGAAGCGGTGGGGTATTGTATTCAAATGCATGACCACCAGAGCGATACATATCGAGCTCCTTCCGACCATGAGCACAGACTCATTCCTTATGGCCTTCCGAAGATTCACATCACGGAAAGGAAAACCGTCTACATTGTTGTCTGATCACGGGACAAACTTCAAAGGCGGAGAAAGAGAGCTGAGAGAGAGCTTCCAAGCTATGGGCCCAGAACTTAAGACCCACCTAGCTCCATCCCAGATTGACTTCCAGTTTAATCCCCCGAACGCACCCCACTTCGGTGGAACCTGGGAACGAGAAGTACGTTCTATAAAGACAGCCCTGTACGCCGTGCTTGGGGCCCAGACTGTGGCGGAGGAAGTCCTAATGACAGTCCTCACGGAGATCGAGGGAGTATTGAACTCAAAACCCCTCGGTTACGTCTCCAGTGATGTAGCAGATGTCGACCCAGTCACCCCCAACACACTCTTAATGGTGCGGCTGGACCCCACGCTACCCCAGACAATGTACAGGCCTGAAGAAGCGAACGGCCGAAGAATGTGGAGGTACAGTCAAGTACTAGCTGACAAGTTTTGGAGCAGCTTCCTACTCCACTACCTACCGTCTCTACAGACCCGCCAGAAGTGGGTAAAAGAGAGAGACAATTTGACAGAAGGAACAGTCGTCATGATTATCGACCAGTCACTACCCAGAGCTATGTGGCAGGCTGGCCGCGTAAGCAAAGTGATCACCGGTGCCGATGGCAAGGTCCGAGCAGCTGAAGTACTCGTCCAAGGGCGAACTTACACACGACCCGTGGCGAGGCTAATAGAACTGCCCCGACTCCCAGATACTATCGATGATGACCATGACCCCATGACTTTGTGAGTTGACTGACCCTTACAGCGGACCTTGAGTGGTAGACAGTGCGGTTAATCTGTCTCTGCTTAGCTAATTAGGTGGGACTAATTAGGGGGCGGCTGTTGTGAAGGATCAGATTAAACCGAATATATATATTTACTTATGGATATATATTTAATAGTATTTGTATATCGTTTGATATCCCCTGTATATTCCTTGTACAATATGCACTGAATATCCCTTTAGTCTACTAAACAGCCCATAATAGTTTCATTCTACCATTGGACGAGAACCTGGCGCCAGCAGCCATACCCCTAGGTTCAAGTTCAATCGTGCCGACCAAAATGTCGTGGCAAGCCCGGTTCCGCGTAGGAATACGTCTGGCGAAATACGAATGGTACTATTTGTTCACAGCGCATATATATATATATGGCGCAAGTAAAGTAGAACTTTCTTTTAGTCCATTAGTTCTTTACCCTCCAACCTAGTAACAGACGCGAAGCCTCACCCACGACGCACGTGTGGTGCAGTAAGGCCTACTTGGCCTCAGAATAGGCATTGAGATATCGTGTGGATTAATAGTTGAATTGTCATAGTTTGGCACTATACCGTCGAGTTGGACGTATTTCTATTAAGCTAATAATAGTCTATTATGTATGGTGCATCGTTCGGTTAGAGTTATAAAGTGAGCAGCACCCCCATCGTTCCTGACGTTATCTGGAGTCTTAACCAGGCTGGGCAGACCACTTGTGGTGCTTGCATCCGAGGAGCTCCGGGCCAGGACGAGTGGACCTGTACATTGGATTACTTTACCCGGACGACGGCGAGCCTTCCACGGCTTGGATTATCTACATGCTTTGGGTGCTTTGATTATTCCATGGATAACGGCCAACACTGCTGAGTGTTGGAACTACCCCCCGGAGAGGAGTCCAGGTGAGACGGCGCTCTACACCAGTGAGGTCGCCTCACGTCTCTCCGTTGTGGACCGGCAGCTACCGTCCACCAGAGGGTCCAGCTGTATTCATCTGCGGACCGAGGTTCTGTGGGCACCGTGTTCAAGACTTTGAATTCTCCCAAGAAATCGTCGGCCAGATGGGATACCGCCAGCGGCTCTTCTGACCCCCCCCCTCCTACTGTCTTACAACCAGCAGGACCCCCCCCCCCCTTAGTGTATCCAGCTATAATCATTTAAGTACCATCGCTATAGTTCCCTAAAGAACCGGGTTGTATACTTACTCCCTGCGTAACCAGAGATTGGACATTCAATGTTGATTTACCTACGAATACTCATTTGCCATACAAGTGCATTTCAAATCATAAATGTCATCAAGTGAACGTTGTATATACCCTTTGCTATATAAAATATTCGATTTGTACATTTGTGTGGACTTCGTTTCATCAGGTGGGAAAGTGTTCATCATATCTATATCATGTACTGGATGGCCAGAAGTTAAAGTACAAGAGGTAGTGGTTTAATAATACCATACTTATCAATACAGTCAGGGAATTGTACCCCTCAGTTACACCAAGCATACCCCACATTTTGCATAAAACGCCTGACAAGTAGGGATGTCCCGATCACGTTTTTTTGCTCCCGATCCGATCCCGATCATGTGATTTTGAGTATCTACCGATACCGATATTTCCCGATCCGATCAAAAACTTTTTTTTTTTATAATTTTTTTTTTATTTATTTATTTTTTTTATTTGTTTATACAACAAACATGACCATGTTCACGTCTTAAACTCATACCGAGGCCTTAGTTATGGTTTTAAATTGCATATCATCATTCATTTATTTATTGTCACAGAGCAGAAGAATTTTACCAAAACAAACCAATAGTATCCAGCTGCAGAACAGCAGACCAGCCACACTCTCAGACCCAAACGCATTTCCTTTGATTTAATTATACAGCAAATGATTTATGAAGTTAACTTTTCACCTGGGTGAATGTAATGTGAGAAATTGGGATTAAAAAAAAGAAAAAAATTAAAAAAAATCTCAGATTAAAAATTATCTGAGAGTGTGGCTGGTCTGCCGTTCTGCAGCTGGATACTATTGGTTTGTTTTGGCAAAATTCTTCTGCTCTGTGTGACAATAAATAAATTAATATGCAATTTAAAACCAAAACTAAGGCCTCAGTATGAGTTTAAGACATGAACATGGTCATGTTTGTTGAATAAAAAGATTTTCTTTGGAAAATCACGTGATCTGCCCCGATCCCGATCACGTGATCGGATCGGGACATCCCTACTGACAAGTAATTTGCGATTTATTATACTTTATACTTATAGCACACAGTTTGTTGCATTAATGGAATTATAAAGCAACAAAAAGAACAAAAAACCTCAAACTCTTATGAAGAGGAGAATAAATACTGGCTGTGTAGACCTATTTTTAAATAAAACACAGAAGAGGACACAAAATGGATGACGGACTGGATCTCACAGGTGGCGGCGGCCACCAAGCAGGAGGAGGGGAGGATGGTGTCAGGGTGCGCGGGACCCTCTTCGGGGACAAACTGCTGGGAGAGGGCGTCTGGCTTGGTATTTGTTACATTCAAGCCTACAATATGGCTCGTCAAGGCCTTGAATGCGACGTGGTGGACACAGGACACTGGACAAAAGTTTATCAAAAATAACTATTTATTCACAACTAACTAAATGGACAGAAATAGTGGGAGCTGGGTGTTCCAGACTCCAAAGTTAAATAACAAAACTAAAGGCAAAAGGAAGAACAAGCCGAATGTACAACAAAATAGTGAGAGCAGGTGAGACGCTGGAGAGCTGCGACATCTTGTGAAGTGGGGGAGACTTGACAACTGCTCCCTGCACTGCATTTGTAGGGCGTGGTGCCTCATCACCACACCTGTGATCAATTAAAAAGCGGCCATTTTAAACACAAGCAAAACAGGAAGAAACAGTGTGTCAATTAAACCACCAATTAGTGACAGCACACTTAACCACAATGTGAATATGCACCACAGACAGTAAGTATCCCTCCACCATGTGAAAGTAATACGTAACACCCCCACACCGATGATTTATGTTCTTCTCCCAACTATAGCCCAAAGAAACCATCACCATGAGAACGAACATAAATAAATAAGGGGATACTTACCAACCTTACCAAAAAAAAAAAAAAAAGCAACCACACACCCAAACATGTGCAGCGCCTGTACTGTGTTGAGTGTGAGCCCCGGTCAAGAGTCACACTCAACTGTACATAAAAAACTAATAGCGACCCACAGCCCATGAGTCACTACCACTAAGCGATAACGGGTCGGCCCCTGTCGAACACGACCCTCAACACCGTCGAATGCTCCCTACTGAGGAACACCCGACACCGTTGCTCAGCACAAACAACCCCGTCCTGATACCCGCTCAAGCGAGACCCCTCCAAAATGTATCCAGCTGGGCCTGGATGGAGCGGAGCTGGTGGAAACATCTGGGCAACTAAACCCCACTCAGCCCCTACTGAGGCGCAAGGCCTAGAAGATAATCCACCCACCAACACATCACCAAACAAAAAACTCATGACAACAGGTCCCTCCGCCGATACAGACCTGACAAACAGAGACAACAAACTGGAGTCAGCATGAGACAGCAGCTCACTGCACTCAGGACAGAAAACAGGAAAACAAAATACAGGCTCCACATCAACAGGCCGCTCCACCGACACCGACCTGTCAAAAGGAGACAGCAAACAGGAATCACACACTTGAGAAAAAACAACCTCATCGCGCCCAGGACAACCAACAGGAAAACTAAAGTCAGCACACTCCCCTGGTACCATCACAGCGCCCGTCTCCTCCCCACCTGGCACTGTCAGTACAGGAGACTGTACTGAGGTCTGTACCCCCGATAGCTGTACAGGAGACTGTGAGTCACGAACATCCAGAGCAGGATGTACCGCCTCAGGCACGTCCTCACCATCCCTGGAACAGAGCAACATCACTTCAGGCACAAAAATATCTGGAGTACCACCCAAAATGGCGTCACAAAAAACAGCATGGTCAGGAACCAAAATGGTGGCACACTCATCAACACTGTGACTCAAAATGGCGCCACAAAAATTAGCACCGTCATTAGCAACAATGACAGAAGAAACTGCACCGTCATGAGCCAAAACAGTGTCACAAAAAATAGGACTGTCATGAGCAACAATGGTGTCACAGACAGCAACAGTGTCATGAGACAAAAAGGTGCCCGATTTGTTTTCACTGTCACAAGCCAAAACGGTGGCACACACAGTAACATCGTCGTGACACAAAACGGTGGCACACACATCAACTTCGTCACGATCAAAATGGTTGTCACCCATTAGACTAGGTTGTGAAGACAGCTCCTGCTGCACAGGACACAGGTAACTAGGTTGACTAGCATACCCAGTGCCTGGCAGAGAGTCAGTGTGGTCACATGAACAAATATCAGAACTACTGACCATACTGGGATCATCACTGCTGACAAGTGAGACATCATGAACGTCAGAGCTACTGTAGGAAGGCTGGCAGCCTAATTCTGGCCTCGTAGCCTCTTTAACCAGAATGGTGCCACATGAAACATCAGAAACACCAACAGAAATGGTGCCATATGAATTAGCAACATCCTTCACAGCACCATTCTCACTCTCATCCTCCTCATTCTCCTCCTCCAAATCGTCTGTGGCCTCAGCCACTGCAAAGGCTGGGAAGCCCACGAGATACTGCTCCGCCACTCGAATAGCTGGCACGCATGTCACCTCCGGTTTCACCAGTACTTTACCTCCAGCCAAGTCATTGCCCAAGAGCAACGTTACCCCCTGCATAGGGAGTTTGCCAGCCGTCACTCCGATCACCACTGGTCCTGATACAAGGGCACAATCAAGAAAGACATTATGCAGCGGCACATTCATTGTGTGCATTCCAAAAGCCTCAATAACAACACCTGCACCTGCAATAACTAAACTATGCCGTGCCATCACACGGTCAAACGCAGTCTGGGCACGTACCTCCTGTGCACGGTCAAACGCAGCCTGGGCACATGCCAACTCAATAGCTTCCTGGGCCCGGGCAGCAGCATACTGAGCCACTTCGATAGCCTCCTGGGCCGCGTGCTCCCCTTGTCTCTCAGCTCGCTCTGCCTTTGCCTTCGCAGCCTTTGCCTTTGCAGCTAGCACTTTAACAGCTTCTATAGCCATTTTAATAGAGCGAAAGCGAGCGCTGAGAACCTGGGCCTCGCCCCCTCGTTTCCTCTCAGCGTGCCATCTATCTAAACACTCACCCATTGCTTGCAGCAATATCTGCTTCTGTTCCTCTATAGGCAACAAGGATATGTCAAGATACATGACAAAATGCAAACATCCAAGCAACTGATATTGCAAGTACTCCTTCTCCAGGCTTGCATCAAACGTTAACATAGAATAATGAGCCGCTAATTGCACCAACTCATCGTCAGAACATTCTTTTACCTTTGCCACTGTTGGCTCTGCAACAAAGTCATCAATGTCCAACGTCATTGTCTAGTATCCTCAGTAAACGACAACAAATGAATACCACAATATTAATTACTAATTAATTAATTAATCAACCAATTAAGTAATTACCAGTACAAGGCAATACTACAATTAATCCACAACAAGGGACATAATTCAGTACCCAAAACACAAGCAACTCACCCACCGTTCCTACGACCTGGGGTTCAAACTCCAATTTCCCTGTATCCACAAAAAGGTGTAGCACGTAATTAAATGACAGTGATTGAAGATACACGGCATAACACAGCACGCAATTAAACTCACAAGCAGTAGTTCAAAACACGGCATTTTATGTTGGCACGCAAAACAAATCACACTGTATTTAAGACACACGGCATAACACATACTGGATCAAAAAGGTCAAGCTCAATAATGCACACAGATCCTATACTAGAGAATCACAGCAGACACTGCTACTGGACACTAGCTACAGGCCTCTGCTGAGATGAACCACCCACAAGACTAACCCTGTGGTAGACATTTATCCCAAAATACAGGAACAAACGCTCTTCAGTAACACAAACCAAGTGAGGCAAAACCCCTTGTGTTACACTCAAACAAATTCAACAAACAAATTCTAATAATCCAAACAGGTGCTCCATACAATCTGATTTGACTCACAAATAGCTTCTAAAACCTATACTGCAGTCAAAAGAAGGACTGCTAGGCCCACCACATGTCTAATCTAACAAAAAAAACTTACATCAGGTCCTAACACACTAATTACATTTCCCGGCCCCCTAACCTACCTATACTGAAAGCTAATGCACTGTAGACCTAGCTTTCTTCAACCACACCTGCCACCAGCCAAAGATCATATACCAATCACTTCTTTGACTGCCCCAGGAGTACGTGGTACACAGGAGGCTAACAACAGCCAGAAAACAATGAAATTACCTACCTGTGGTGTCCACTAAACTAAATATTTTAAAGCATACCAGTAGTCAAATCAAATTATAAATTAAGAGCATACTTACCTGTTTGAAGACCGGCTAGAGCCCCCATGTTACATTCAAGCCTACAATATGGCTCGTCAAGGCCTTGAATGCGACGTGGTGGACACAGGACACTGGACAAAAGTTTATCAAAAATAACTATTTATTCACAACTAACTAAATGGACAGAAATAGTGGGAGCTGGGTGTTCCAGACTCCAAAGTTAAATAACAAAACTAAAGGCAAAAGGAAGAACAAGCCGAATGTACAACAAAATAGTGAGAGCAGGTGAGACGCTGGAGAGCTGCGACATCTCCTTGTGAAGTGGGGGATACTTGACAACTGCTCCCTGCACTGCATTTGTAGGGCGTGGTGCCTCATCACCACACCTGTGATCAATTAAAAAGCGGCCATTTTAAACACAAGCCAAACAGGAAGAAACAGTGTGTCAATTAAACCACCAATTAGTGACTGCACACTTAACCACAATGTGAATATGCACCACAGACAGTAAGTATCCCTCCACCATGTGAAAGTAATACGTAACAGTATTCTTGGAGCCCGGCCTGTATGTCAGGGTGAAATTGAACCTGGCGAAGAACAGCGCCCAGCGGGCCTGGCGGGAGTTCAGGCGCTTGGCCGTCTGGACGTAGGCGAGGTTCTTATGGTCCGTCCAGACCAGGAAGGGGATCTCTGAGCCCTCCAGCCAGTGCCTCCACTCCTCCAGGGCCAGCTTGACTGCCAGGAGCTCCAGGTTTCCGATATCATAGTTGACCTCTGATGGGGTCAGGCGGCGAGAGAAGAAGGCGCAAGGATGCAGTCTCTGGTCAAGAGCGGAGCGTTGGCAGAGGACCGCCCCTACTCTGGTACTAGAGGCGTCTACCTCCACCACGAACTGGCGGGACGCGTCAGGCTGGACGAGGATGGGCGCGGAGGTGAAACGCCGGCGCAGCTCGGCGAAGGCGGAGTCCACCTTGTCAGACCAGACGAAGGGTACGGAGGGCGAGGTGAGTTGGGTAAGGGGTGCAGCGACCCGGCTGTAGTCCCTGATGAAACGCTGGTAGAAGTTAGCAAACCCCAGGAAGCGTTGGAGCTGCTTGACGTTGGTGAGACAGGGCCAGTCGGACACCGCCTTGATCTTCTCGGGGTCCGCCCGGATCGGGCCGCTCTCTATGATGTAGCCGAGGAACCCGATGGAGGAGACGTGGAACTCACACTTCTCTGCCTTGACGAACAGCTTGTTCTCCAGTAGGCGTTGGAGGACCCGGCGGACATTCTGGACGTGCTCCTCCATAGAGCGGGAAAAAATCAGAAAGTCATCCAAATAAACAAAAACAGAGCGGTTAAGGACATCAGGGAGTATGTCATTGACAAGGGCCTGGAATGCAGCAGGGACGTTGGTCAGCCCAAAAGGCATTACCTTGTACTCGAAGTGACCGAGCGGGGTCTTAAAGGCCGTCCTCCACTCGTCCCCCTCCCGAACACGGACAAGGTGATAGGCATTTCTGAGGTCCAGCTTCGTGAAAATGGTGGCACCTTGCAGGGGTTCAAAAACAGAGTTAATCAATGGCAGGGGGTACTTGTTCTTGACCGTGATGTTGTTGAGACCCCGGTAATCAATACAGGGACAAAGGGAGCCATCCTTCTTGGAAACCAAAAAGAAACCTGCGCCGTCAGGAGAGTAGGAGGGGGTAATAATGCCTGAGGCCAGGGACTCGTGGACGTATTTATCCATGGACTCCCTCTCTGGGCGTGAGAGGTTAAACAGGCGACTAGCGGGGAGCGTAGCTCCCGGGAGCAGATCAATAGCACAGTCGTACTAGCAATGAGGTGGCGAGGTGAGAGCCTGTTGTTTACTAAAAACAGCCTGTAAATCATGATAAATTGGAGGAACAGCTGAAAGGTCAATAGGTTCGTTGGGAATGGGAGAACCAGCGACTCCCAGTGGCGGTCGAGCTGACTGTAGACAAGAGGCGTGGCAGTGAGTACTCCAGCTCGTGACTGAGCCCGTTGGTCAGTTTATTACAGGGTTGTGTAGCTTTAGCCAAGGCATGCCAAGAACGATGGGATTATGGGGGGAATTAGTGACATGGAAACGGATGTCCTCGCTATGATTCCCTGAGAGTTGGAGGCGGAGAGGCTTGGTGTGGCGGGTTATTCGCAAGAGCAGCCTCCCGTTTAGACCTTGAGCATCGCGGGGAATTGGCAAGGCGTCAGTTGTGTGGAAGCGGGACACTACCCCAGCGTCAATGAGGACAGGTGCACTCCTTGTGCAGTACAGGAGAATGTACACACAGGGCTGTGTCGGGGGTGAGAGCAGGAGCACTCCTTGTGCAGTACGGGAGAATGTTCAATGAGGTTTTCGTCTGCGCCTGAATCGACCAGCGCGGACAGAGGGAGCGATTGACCATTGTGACAAAGCGTGGCACTGAATTTCATGTTTGGACCGGAGCTGGGAGCATAATTAAGGCTTGTACATGCGCCCAGCGTCACTGTCGAGCCCCGTCGTTTGGGCGAATCGAGCAAGAAGCAATGGAGTGTCCGAGTTGCCCGCAGTACAAACATGCCCCCGTTTGGAGTCTGTGACGGCGTTCGCTGAGAGGGAGGCGAGATCGGTCAAGCTCCATAGGCTCCGAGTCTTCGGCTCTGCGGCTCTGCAGCTGCACACTATTGACAGCGCGCCCAGAGGGAGGGGAAGGAGACGAGCTGGGCAATGAAGGGTGCGCGGCACTAGCCTTTTCACTGCGGCGTTCGCGGAGGTGCGTGTCCAATTCTCTGGCTAAATTAATTAACTTGTCAAGGGAAGACAGCTTCTCCTTAGAGGCCAATTCATCCTTTAGGACGTCGCTGAGGCCTTGGCGAAAAGCACCTCGTAATGGCGTGTCATTCCACTCAGAACCTGCTGCTAGGATACGGAATTCAATTGCATATTCGCTCACGATGCGATTACCTTGGCGGATTGTAAACAAGGCGGCCGTACAAACCGAACCCCCGGGAGGGTGGTCGAAGACCTTTCGCATGTTGCCGATATATGCAGAGTATGAATCGCAGAGGGTGGAATGACTAAAGTGGAGGGCGGTTGCCCATTCTAGCGTGGGACACGTGAGCAGACCTGACAGGTAGGAGACTTTGGATTTCTCACTCTGGAAGGTGTGTGGCTGTTGCCCGAATACTAATGAACATTGAAAAAGAAAGGCTCGACACCTAGAGATGTTTCCATCATAATGTTCTGGCGCGGGGACATGGGGCTCCCTGTGCGGGGATACAACAGATGGGGATACAACAGGTGGGTCATCTAGCTGGGCAGTGACATATGCATCAAAACGTTCACATTGTCTGTCTCGTTCCAGGGAGCGAACCGAGAGAGCGCCGAGTTGGGAAATGGTTTTGTCTAGTAATTGTGAGTGTTGGTTTACCAGAATGGCGTGTCCATTGATGGCGGCCTGGATGTTGTTGCCCCATTCTCCGATCTCCGGTGGTGCTCGGTTCATCATCTTGGTGGGAGTGTTCTGTGAGAAGGGGATTTGGCGGAGCCCAATAGCAAACACAGGAGGAGAGAATGGAGCGTTTTTAGGGTATTTTAATGTAGTTCTCCCCAAGCAGACAGTTTGACAGATGGAATGTACGACAGACAGGTATAGAAATGTTCTGGGGGTTAGTACAGGTGCACTCCTTGTGCAATACGGGAGAATGTTCTTGGGGTTAGGACAGGTGCACTCCTTGTGCAGTACGGGAGAATGTAGACACAGGGCTGTGTCGGGGGTGAGAGCAGGAGCACTCCTTGTGCAGTACGGGAGAATGTTCTTGGGGTTAGGACAGGTGCACTCCTTCTGCAGTATGGGAGAATGTAGACACAGGGCTGTGTCGGGGGTGAGAGCAGGAGCACTCCTTCTGCAGTATGGGAGAATGTTCTTGGGGTTAGGACAGGTGCACTCCTTGTGCAGTACGGGAGAATGTAGACACAGGGCTGTGTCAGGGGTGAGAGCAGGAGCACTCCTTGTGCAGTATCAGCACGGGATGTTCGGGTAGGAGGGACACTGGAGCGGAGGTCCTGGCCACACAGAGAACAAAGGTTAGGTCAGGGAATATCAATGAGTACAGGTAGCAAGGCTAGGTTCAGTCTTCTTACTTGGAAGGTAGTTTAACACTCTCACAACGAGGGAACAGGATCCGCCAGCTGAAGTACCCTCTGGCTGATGAGGGGATGAGTGACAGCTGTTTTGATGAGGGGATGAGTGACAGCTGTGTTGAGTGGAGAGCTGGCAGTGTGTGAGAGTGTGGGAGAGGATGAGGAGGAGTGAAGAAGGTGTGTGGAGGATGTGGAGGGAGGATGAGGAGGAATGTGGAAGGCTCTTGCTGTGATTACAACACTATCTTACTATTTCTGCCCTATTTCACTATATCTGCCCTTAGATCTCTCTCCCCCTTGCCCCCCTTGTCCCCCCTACCCCCCATCCTCCCCCCCCACCCACTGCCTGCTGTTTTTGACCAGTTTGCCCCGGTCTCCCTCTCCTCCCTTTCCGATGCCATTAAACACCTGCGACCAACAAATTGCCCCTCAGACGCACTCCCCTCACGCATTCTAAAGGAAGTACCTGACCCTGTCCTCCTCACATTATTACCACTACTAAACGCTTGCCTCAGCACTGGATGTGTCCCGGCTGCCTTCAAGCACGCTGTGGTCCAGCCCCGGATAAAGAAGCCCAACCTCGATCCCTCTGTCTTCGCCAATTTTAGACCCATCTCACAACTACCATTTTTATCAAAAATCCTGGAGCGCATAGTCTACATACAGCTACAATCATTCCTTGAACACAACAACATCCATGACAAATTCCAATCTGGCTTTAAACCACGACACAGCACTGAAACGGCTCTCCTCCGTGTCTTAAGCGACCTGATTACAGCTGCTGATGCAGGAAACTCATCCCTACTATTACTCCTTGACCTCTCAGCCGCCTTTGACACGGTAGACCACCACATCCTTATAGCTCGCCTCGAGCATTACGTAGGCCTTAGGGGCCCCGTCTTAGACTGGTTCCGGTCCTACCTGAGTAATTGGACCTTCTCTGTCCAACTCGGTGATCTCACTTCCTCTGTGGCCCCCCTCACCTGCGGGGTGCCCCAAGGCTCGATATTGGGTCCCACTCTCTTCCTCCTATACATACTCCCCCTAGGCCAGATCTTGGCAAAACGCAATATCTCATTCCACTGCTTCGCCGATGACGTGCAGGTTTACCTCCCCTTACAGCCCACCCAAGGGAAGACGTCAATAGAACCACTGCTTGACTGCCAGGCAGAAATCAAGTGCTGGATGTCCGAAAACTCCCTGACATTGAACGAAGGGAAAACCGAGGTCATTGTTTTTAATAGTGCCCCCCCCGCCCCCCCTCATTGACGCACTTGGTCCCCTGGGCCCAAACCTCTCCACCTCTGTCAGGAACATCGGGGTCATCTTCGACAGCAATTTTAAATTCGATAGACAGGTCAGCGCCGTAGTTAAAAAACAGCTTTTACCACCTTAGACTCCTGGCGAAGACAAAGGCATACCTCTCCCAAAGTAACCTAGAGACGTGATACATGCCTTTGTCACCACCCGCCTCGACTACTGCAATGCTCTGTACACGGGCATCGA
>NC_140174.1:70367200-70368678 GCF_963971535.1 Notolepis coatsorum
TGAAAGCTTGATGCTGCTGTCAAGGAATCATTTGTTGAGATTTTCTCAGTTAGTCTAATGACAGACACCCAGGATCCCCTGTGACACAGTGTCTTGTGTGTGTGTGTATTTGTGTATGATTGTACATTTGTGTCAATTTGTGTGTGTTTGTGTGTATGTCTGTGTTGTTGAATGCAGTCTGTGAGTGTGTATGTGTGCATCGGGTGCGTGTGTGTGTGTGTGTGTGTGTGTGTGTGTGTCTTTTTGTTTCCATCTGTGTGTGTGTTTGATGTTCCATCTACAGTAAGTGTGTGTTTGTGTATGTGATTGTGTAAGATAAGATAAGATAAGATATTACTTTACTGATCCCCTTGTGTCCTTTAGCGCCAAATGTCTCTAAAGTCTCCTCTACATCATAGGTGTCAACTTATGGCCCGCGGGCCAAATGTGGCCCGCCACGTCATTTGAAGTGGCCCCCCAAGAGCTCTGGTTAAAATTTTTTTTTAAAATAAATAATAAAAAAAAAGTGTTTATTTAAAAACACTAAAAACACACATTAATCTTGGGTTAAAAAATAGCGTTTAAAATAATTGTGGTTAATGCGTTAATTAAAGCTTTAACTTTGACAGCCTTAGTTATTACACATTCTTACACATACATGTATGTTGAACATCTGAGGTATTGATGAAGTAACAAGGAAAAAGCCAAAAAGCACTTACTCCTCAGACATTCTTTGACAATTTTACAGCCCAAATACAAAAAGATCCAGGCGAATAGGTAACAAAGGGTTGAAGAAATATTGTCTGAACTGTCAGATGCAAACTGGCTGTGTGACATAACCGAGCATCTCGCTCAATTGAATAAAGAAGCTGTGGACGCAAACAAGTCCCACCCAAAACTTGACCAATATAGTTGTGAACTGAGACAACCCTTATTTTGTTATTTTTGAGTACAGTTACAGTTGTGTGTTCATGCAGACACTTAATAGCAATTTCATTGCGAATTGAAAATGGTGGACCCTGATGTAAACAAGTCGAAAGTCTTTCTCTGGTCTGCAATCCCTTACAATTGTGTGTATTGAGCTGTACTGTACTGTACCCATTCTGCAATCTGTTAATTAAAGTTAATTAAACTATCTTCCATTAGTTGGATGTATGGCCTCTGCAAGGTTGTGTGCAGCCATTTGTTTTTGTAACATCTGCTTCATCTGTCCCACTCCCACGTGTTCTTTGCAGCTCAGTTGTTAGTTCTGCCCTCTTGACTGTGACAAAAAGGTTTTGAAACAAACTTAATGTCATAGCTTGTATTGATGATCTTCTTCTTTGTTATTTACTTGAATGGTTTGATCATTGATTAATGGAGTAATATGGGTTCTGATCAATAAATTATTTGTTAAAATAACATAAGCTAACATATTTTTACATCTATGCAATGCATATGCAATATGTTAACTTGAATAAGTAATAAATACAGAAACAACATGTTTAACAATATGTTTG
>NC_140174.1:70368878-70381378 GCF_963971535.1 Notolepis coatsorum
AAGTAGTATTGTTTGTCAGTGTCAAGCTTGAGTGTTATACTCTGAGTACATACTGTAGTAGTATAGACATATTAGCATAGTTGGTAGTAGTATATACATGGTAGCATAATACTAGTAAAATGAAGTAAAACAGTTACAATTCAGATATTGAAGAAGTGTGTTTTTGGTTGATAAAGTGGGCAGGTTTCAGAAGATGCAGAGTTTAGGGATAAATAATACATAAAGATAGAATAGAAAAGAAAAAGACCATTACTGCATCAAAAGTAATCAACAAACTATACTATAAAAACTGATAAAACCAAATGGCCTATTTCTTTTCTTTTGTAGAGGCTGCACCCAGCTAAACGTGCCTTCCTGGATTTTGTACATAATACAAGTTCATGTTAAAAGGATGACACAAAAAGCCAGACCGAGGGTTTGTTTCAGTTTTATAATAAACAATCAAACTGAGAATTTTTTTTGCCTGCCTATTTGTTTGGTGGAAACTTGATCACGAAGTTAAAAAAAAAAGAAGTAGTGCCGATGTAGCTAGCTATTTTTGCCATGTTCTTGTAGTGTAGCTTGCTACATTTCTCTGGGGATAGCTTCCATTGTAGTTGAGCTATATTTAATCGAGAGTAACTTGTAGTGTAGCTTGCTACATTTTCCAAGTAGCTTGCCCATCACTGCAATTAAGTAGGATTCCTGAAGGACATACAGGATTGTGATATGATATGGCAGTGGTCACCAACCTTTTTAAGCCCAAGATCACTTTTCTTTTTTTTGGTGAAGGCAAGATCTACCTATTGAAGCGTTGAAAGAAAAAGACAGCCAAGATTGTACTTTAAACTAAATGACTTTTATTTGCCTGTATTCTAATTACATGTAATGCTTTGGTCCAACATTAAAACATCAAAGTAGAACTGTAATATGTACTTTCTCAGTCAGTGCTAAATGCAGTAATCTTAAGTAGCATCACTTTTTACAATTAGAATTTTATAAAGTAGAACTGTAATGTGTACTTTCTCAGTCAGTGCTAAGTGCAGTCAGTGCTAAGTTCAGCATCACTTTTCACATCAAAACAAAAGTAGAACTGTAATGTGGACTTTCTCATATTATTAACATTGACAAACATATTTACAATTAGCATTTTATAAAGTAGAACTGTAATGTGTACTTTCTCAGTCAGTGATAAGTGCAGTCAGTGCTAAGTTCAGCATCACTTTTCACATCAAAACAAAAGTAGAACTGTAATTTGGACTTTCTCATATTATTAACATTGACAAACATATTTACAATTAGCATTTTATAAAGTAGAACTGTAATGTATACTTTCTCAGTCAGTGCTAAGTGCAGTCAGTGCTAAGTGCAGCATCACTTTTCACATCAAAACAAAAGTAGAACTGTAATGTGGACTTTCTCATATTATTAACATTGACAAACATATTTACAATTAGCATTTTATAAAGTAGAACTGTAATGTGTACTTTCTCAGTCAGTGCTAAGTGCAGCATCACTTTTCACATAAAAACAAAAGTAGAACTGTATGTGTACTTTCTCAGTCAGTGCTAAGTGCAGCATCACTTTTCACATCAAAGCAAAAGTAGAACTGTAATGTGGACTCTCATGGAAAGATCTATCTTTTTTATTTAATTTTTTTACAGGGAACGATCTACAGGGAAAGTCTCAAAGATCGCGATCGACGGGTTGGTGACCATTGTGATATGGCATATTGTAAAAGGAGGGATGCAGATTGAGAGATGGAGAATGGAAAGTGGGAAACACAACTAGAGGAGGGAGAGAGGAGGCATTCTTTAAGGTGGAGAACTTGATGGAGAGGGTAGTAGGGTTCAACCAACCAACCAACCAACCACCCACCCAACCAACCAACCAACCACCCAACCCAACCATTAACCAACCAACCACCCAACCAACCACCCAACCATTAACCAACTACCCAACAAACCAACCAACCACCTAATCCAACCAACCATTAACCAACCAACCACCCAACTAACCAACCACCCAACCAACCACCCAACCAACCACCCAACCAACCACCCAACTACCCAACCAACCACCCAATCCAACCAACCACCCAACCAACAACCAACCACCCAACCAATCCAACCATTAACCAACCAACCACCCAACAAACCAACCACCCAACAAACCAACCAACCAAACAACCAACCACCCAATCCAACCATTAACCAACCAACCACCCAACAAACCAACCAACCAACCAACCACCCAACAAACCACCCAACCACCCAACCAACCACCCAACCAACCACCCAACCAACCACCCAACCAACCACCCAACCAACCACCTAACCAACCACCTAACCAACCACCCAACCAACCAACCAACCAACCAACCAACCAACCAACCAACCAACCAACCAAACAACCAACCAACCAACCAACCAACCAACCAACCAACCAACCAACCAACCAACCAACCAACCACCCAATCCAACCACCCAACCACCCAACCAACCAACCAGTCAATCCAACCACCCAACGAACCACCCAACCACCCAACCAACCAACCAGCCAACCACCCAACCAACCAACCACCCAACAGTTAACCAACCACCCAACCAACCAACCAACCAACCAACCAACCAACCAACCAACCAACCAACCATCCAACCAACCAACCAACCAACCAACCAACCAACCAACCAACCAACCAACCAACCAACCAACCACCCAACCACCCAACCACCCAACCAACCAACCACCCAACCAACCAACCAACCAACCAACCAACCAACCAACCAACCAACCAACCAACCAACCAACCAACCAACCAACCAACCAACCAACCGACCAACCGACCAACCGACCAACCGACCAACCGACCACCCAACCAACCAACCAACCAACCAACCAACCAACCAACCAACCAACCAACCAACCAACCAACCAACCATCAAAATGTCTGCTGGGTAAAAGAAAGGGATGAACATAGAATGGCTCCTGTCTCTGGAGTGGAGGGGGTTAGATGAGATCACTGGACAGGCCTCAAGCTGAATGGTTTAATGTTGGATCTACAAGTCAGAGAAACACTTAGCACAGCCTCACCTAGGCAGAGAATGGTCCCATATTCACCTCCATTCTGTCTGACAGACCACCTTGGAAAAATGACTTCCACTCTGTCTCTTTTCATCTACCTCTCCATCAACATACACATGCGTGTGCACACACACACACACACACACGCATACACACACACGCGCACGCGCACACACACACACACACACGCACACACCTCCCTTTCTTTTCAGAAGGTGGTCAGCACAGCAGGGAACCAGCTAACATTATTCACACACACACACACACACACACACACACACACACACACACACACACACACACACACACACACACACACACACACACACACACACACACACACACACACACACACACACACACACACACACACACACACACACACACACACACACACACACACACACACACACACACACACACACACACACACACGCACACACACACACTCAGACACACATTATTCTATAGGCCGAGTGGATTTTTTTCCATATTATTCCACACTGACTGTATTTATTCCATATTATTCCACACTGACTGTATTTAATCCATATTATTCCGGCTGATCCCTTGGTAGGGTTTATAAAGGTCATAGGTCGTTCACTCAGAGACAATAGGAAATGTATTTACCCTCAGAACTGAATAAACAATGTGTGTCTGCCTCTTTGTCTATCTCTCTCTGTCTATCAATTCAATTTCAATTCAACATGCTCTCTTGTCGCAAATGTCTGTCTGTCTCTTTGTCTTTCACTCTCTCTCCGTCAGCCACTCTTTGTCTATATCTCTCTGTCTATCAATTCAATTTCAATTCAATATGCTCTATTGCCTCTGTCTGTCTCCCCATCAATAAAATAAATAAAATGTATTAAACTCACCAGTCTTCCATCTGCTCCGATCAGAGATAAAAAGATAAACAAATGGCTAGCACCACCACCACAAAATGTTTTAATATAATAATAATAATAATAATAATTATTATTATTATTATTATTATTATTATTATTATTATTATTATTATTATTATTATTATTATTATTATAATAATTATTATTATTATTATTATTATTATTATTATTATTATTATTATTATTATTATTATTATTATTATTATTATTATTATTATTATTATTATTATTATTATTATTATTATTATTATTATTATTATTATTATTATTATTATTATTATTATTATTATTATTATTATTATTATTATTATTATTATTATTATTATTATTATTATTATTATTATTATTATTATTATTATTATTATTATTATTATTATTATTATTATTATTATTATTATTATTATTATTATTATTATTATTATTATTATTATTATTATTATTATTATTATTATTATTATAAAATAAAAGTAAAATAGAAGTAATATAAAGGAAAACATATAAAGTTAAGCTGGAATCGGCCACAACACTCACGCATGCGTGATTCTACAATGTCAGGTAGGGACATTCGCTATTGTACACCCACCCTCTGGGTTAGGCAAAAATGACGAATTCGGCCTTTAAAGGTCCGGCTGCCCGGTCGCCACACAGGGGCGTCTCTACTGCATCCAGTCTGTGACCTGTCATCTCAGATGGTTATCAGTCGTGACTCGTTGAACTGTCCTGTAGTCATGGGGTTGTGCCCCTGCGGCAGGCGATGAGCTCCAGACTCAGCAACCGTCAGACAGATATGGGCTTCATGCTGAGGTCACGACCCAGCACTCAGTTCACTGGTTACCACCATGACAAATGACCCTCCCCCGCCATTAATAACTGTCTAGACCCACCGCCACAGAGACACACACACAATACATACACAGTACACACTATAGTACACACATAAACACAACACAACTCACACAATACACAACACACATACACACACAGAACACAACTCACACAATACACACTCCACAATATATAATACACAACACACACATACACACAGACACCAGAACATGTACACTACACACACACACACACACACACCTACACACACACACACACACACACACACACACACACACACACACACACACACACACACACACACACACACACACACACACACACACACACACACACACACACACACACACACACACACACACACACACACACACACACACACACATAAAGGTACATACAGAGACACCAGAACATGTACACAAACACACACAAAGACAGTACTTACAGATAATCGCACAACATTAATATAAGCACACTTAGACGTAAACACCCAAACACACACACACACACACACACACACACACACACACACACACACACACACACACACACACACACACACACACACACACATGCACATGCACGAACACAGACACACACACACTCACACGCCTCCCTCTATGTGACCTATGCTGCCCCTGTGGTCAGCGTGTGTGTAGGAGCAGTTAACAGCATCCCAACTTGTGTATGTGTGTGTGTGTGTGTGTGTGTGTGTGTGTGTGTGTGTGTATGTGTGTAATATTCTCTGATATGACAGAACCATTCTCCTGCTGACAGCCTCATTTTCCTCTCCTTTCCTTTTCTTCTGTTTCCCTTTCTCCTTCTCCCTATTTCTCTCTCTCTGCCTCCCTCTCTGTGGTCTCTCTCTCTCTTTTTATCTCTCTCTGTCTCCCCATCTCTTTCTCTTTGAAGGAAAGAAAGACAGGATGATTGGATGTTGAAGACCAACGTCCATTTAGTATTTTCTGGGAGGTGCATGTAACCTTCACAGAGGTACCCACAGAGTACAGCAGACGTATAAAATATGTCGTTAAAATAAAGGGTTTTTATTATTTTATAATTTCATATGAACAATCAGTTTTACGTTTTACAATTTTGTTCTTCACATTCACAGATTCACTCACACATTCACACACCCATGGCAGAGGCAACCATGCAAGGTGCCAACCTGCTCATCATAAGCAATTAGGGGTTAAGTGTCTTGCTCAAGGAATCTAACCGGGAACCTTCGGATTACCAGACAACCGCTCTACCTCCTGAGACAGTGTCTCTTTTTTTTCGGCTTATTTTTTACTAGATTCATTTATTTTTTTCTAACCATTTTACCAGCCAAAACCATGTGTAATTTAAAAACATTTAACTTCTGTGACACACCCAGGATAATTTCTAGAGTGATATTTAAATGTGGTCACCGCAGGTAGGCATATATTTAGTCTGAGTCTAGTCAGGTTGTTTCCTGATGGAGTGATCGTTCCAAAACACAAGACTAGCAGCTGCAACAATGAAAACACTGCTCTGCCTCTGTTCCCACCACCTTGAGTGAAGCCATGTCTGTCTCGCTCCGTTCGCCTCCATCTACTGACTTTGCATTAACAGAGACTGGAGTAGTAGCCTACGTGGGGCCGACAGTGGCCTCAGGAGGTAGAGCGGTTGTCTGGTAATCCGAAGGTTCCCGGGTTCCGATTCGGGCACCTCCAGGCAAGCGTGTCGAAGTGTCCTTGAGCGAGACACACACCCTCTAACTGCTCCCGATGAGCGGGTTGGCACCTCGCATGGTTGCCTCTGTCGCCGGCGTGTAAATGTGTGAGTGAACGGGTGAATGTGAGGCATGCGTTGTGAAGCACTTTTGGATAAAAGTGCTATATAAAAGCAGTTAATTTATCATTGACTTGGTCATCTACTCTAAACATTTAATAAATAAAAAACGTCGTTCTCCATAGGCAAGACCCGGTCAGCACCAATACCAGCAGAAACAACTACAATAGATTTATAAGTATCTCATCCTTTAAGAATATTCCAAAAATGTACCTTTTAAGTATATTAAGTATATTATATTAGTTACTATATTGTTGACAGAGTCTGGCTATGGGGCGACAATAATGTGGTCAAGAGGCATGGTTTCTACCTTCAGCCTTTTATCAGTGTGGTTTATTATTTACATGGCAAGGCAGCAGTACAGGAGTTCTCCTCTCCGTGAGAGGCAGGTAGATAGAGGGGGAGGAGACATCTCCTTAAATACTCTCCACCTGGTGGTAGCATTAACGGCTCCGCCTATAGCGCCCTCTAGTGGAAACAGTTATGTACAGTCAGTGGAAACAGTTGTGTACAGTTAGACGGTTACTTACAATCCTACATAGAACCTCTAACTTTAACACTCCCACTTAGGGTTGTCTAGCACACTGTATAACTTCTTCAAAAACTATTTACAAAGAAAATAATACACTTCAGAACATCAAAAAGAATATGGCAGTCAATATTTACACACCAAACATGGCCTCTGCAAATCTTTTCAATTTCAGTTTGGAAGCAGGTTTCATCATAGCGTCTGCTACCATGTCATCGGTTGGACAATAAATCAGTGTCATTCTTTCTTCTCTGATAACAGATCTGATGAAATGATATTTTATATCGACATCTATGCCGGCACACAGGGTTTCTAGCAATCGCAATGGTTCCCTGGTTGTCCTCGTAAACAACAGTCTTCATATATACATAGGTATCCATCCCTTCGAGCAGTTGTTCTAGATAAATACATTCCTGTATTGTCATAGCAAGAGCCATATATTCGGCTTCACAAGTTGATAGTGCCACTGTGGGCTGCTTCTTTCTGAAACACAGCTGTTTATCTGCTGTACCTTTGAGATAATGAAAAACATGTTTTGCTGTAATCCAGTGCTCCTCTGTGGGGTCAGCAAAATGCTGTGACAATTTACTCACTACAAAACATAGGTCAGGGCGAGTACATGTTGTCAAATAAATGAGGCTACCCACAGCTTCTCTGTACATTTTTACATCAGTCAATCTCTGAGCATCCTCTTGGTAGTATAGTTTTTGATCACATGGTGTTTCCCTTGATCTACATTCTTGTCAAAACGTTTCAGGATCTTTTCCACATAATTAAATCATTTTGAATATGGTAAATCATCCACTTCTGTATTTAAACATAGAATCCATTTCTGTATTTAAACATGGAATCCATTCCGGTATTTAAACCTGGAATCTACTCCTTCTGTATTTAAACCTGGAGTATCCTCCTCCTGTATTTAAGCATGTAGCCACCGTCCTGCCGTATTTAAACATGGAGTACCCTCTTTCAGTATTTAAACATTTAGCTACGAACCTCGCTTTGTACTTGTCGTGGCCTTCAATACCCTCCTTGATTGAGTACACCCATTTCCCTCCCACTGTCTGTCTGCCCTCTGGTAACTTGGTTAGAGTAAAGGTGTGGTTGTCCTCTAGGGACCTCATCTCCTCATCCATTGCTCTCTCCCTTGATTCAGGGGACACTATGGTCTCTTTAAATGTCTGAGGTACCCCACTGACTACCCTGTAGCAGTAATCAATGGTGGTAAGTGTACTGTCATCCTCGTCACTTCCTTTCCGGGCATAGTCTGTCAGATACTTTGGGGGTTTGTGTTCCCTTGGGGGATACCTCCCACTGCTTGGGGCACGTGAAGTGGATTTCCCAAGCTATTTCGGTTCTGCTCTGCTCAGAACCGGGCTGCTGGTACTCTGCGTTGTGATTCAATACCTTTAAAGCTCTGGGAATCACTTCTCTTCAAACTGAGCGGTGCAGGCAGAAGGAATTAGGAGGAAATGTAGTATAACAGTTGTTTAATCAAAGTTTAAGAGTGTATACAAATTACAATAAGAAAATGCTATAGTTGTGATCACAAACACTATGCCGTGAGTGATACAACCAGACTAAAGAAGAGAATGCTAGTTGTTGAGTTGTTGAAAGTCTCTGTTTGATAACAAAGACGTGGTTTTCCCTCCAAGAAGTTCCTTTGTCCTTGTTGCCTGCTTTGTGGATGAGATGGTGGAGAGGTCTTGTCCTGTGGTTGGGTTGTTCCAGAGTCCTTCTTTCCCCCCATCACACCCCATCTTATAGCCAGACCTGCATAATCTTGTGATGTCATCAGAATGACATCACCAAATTCTTTCCTCCAATCCCAGGCCTGCTAAGCTGGTATTTGAAAAATAGGGGTTTGGCTTAATAGCCCAACCCCCTTCACATAACTGCAAACGGAGGCTGTCCTTACACAATCAACAATATATACTGTCCTTTGTTTAATACTAACAATCTACCTTAAACATTGCATTATTTTCATTTCCTTATATCTATATTTGAATTACAATTGCCCACATAAACACAGAGATATTTTCTTTATCACTAAGTCTAATGACTTTCAGACAATATCTAACAAATCTAATCATTCTGTTAGCTTAATAGAATACAAATCAATACCATAGATCAGAATATAGAACCATCAATTAATCAAATTGAACATAATTTGGAAACAGCACAGACACATTAACTAATTGTAGACATTGAATTTCTGCAAACTGTAGTTCAGATCAGTACAAAATGCTCATATCTCTGATCTGGGTGTGTGTATATATATATATGTATGTGTGTCTATTTGTGTCTGTGTGTGTCTATGTGTCTGTGTGTGTGTGTGTGTGTGTGTGTGTGTGTGTGTGTGTCTATGTGTGTGTGTGTGTGTGTGTGTGTGTGTGTCTGTGTGTGTGTGTGTGTGTGTCTGAATGTGTGTGTGTGTGAGTCTATGTGTGTGTGTGTGTGAGTCTATGTGTGTGTGAAAATGTGTGTGTGTGAGTGTGTGTGTGTGAGTGTGTGTGTGTGTGTGTGTCTATGTGTGTGTGTCACAGGAAACTCCAGCGAGATAACATGTTTACGTGACTTTTTGGTCTTTTGTTCCGATCTTACAGAGCCCATTGTCTTAACTCTTCCCAGGCCATGGCAGATGGCCCTTGGGTTCCTGTCGTAAATAGAATCATTTGACCACTCACTCCATATGTAAATCGACCTGTGTGCCCACAATGGCAATCCGTCTATGTAAACACACACACAATCTATGAATTATTGTTTTGAGGGCCAAGTATTTCTACACATTAGTTAATCATGAGATCTATGTTTGGGAATTTACCACACACGTGACGTCACCCTCGGGTGCTCCTCGTCATCGCCCTCTGGGGTTTGCTGTCTGTCTGTCTGCACGACCGTGCTAAGTACACTAGGCTGAGGTGTCTCTGTTTCTTCACACCTTACTCTGGAGTCCAGCTCTGGCTCCTCTGTCTTTTTCTCGTTCTCACATGTTGTCTTTGTGACAAACTTGACTAGCCTGTGTTTCTGCACTCCCCCTTTACCGGGATAATAAACTAGGAAAGCGGGGCTTCCTTTGTCGTGCCCTACAAAGAGTCCTTTTTCACATCTGGACTCAAGCTTTCCTCTGTCCTGCAGGTAAGCATAACACACTGATCCAAATTTGTGCATTCTAGCTAGATTACACTTCTTTCCTGTCAGTGCTGTATACGGGGTGGTGCCCGTGTGCTTATTAAAGCACCTGTTTCTGGTGTAAGCGGCTTCTTGCACCGCATAATGCCATAGACTCTTAGGTAAGTTACTGTCTACTAGCTTACACCTAGCCATTTCGAAAAGAGTGTGTGGGGAATGTGTGGGGAATATGGACATGACGTCTCGTGTCTTATCTTGTTCCTTCTCAACAGTGATTGGAACTCTCTGTTTGTGAACTCGGTTCCGTTGTCGGACCTCAAGCATCTTATGTTACCATAAGGGGCTACGTCTCCCAGGAATTTCTCCGTGGCCTGGAGTGTGTCACTCTTTGCTTTGAGAAAGTAAACAAACACTGCCCCTGTGCACACATCTGTAAAATACTGTACATATCTAAAGCCTCCTATTGACTCGTTTCTTACTGGACGGCTAGATCTGTGTTAACTAGCGCAAGTGGTACCTTTACTTTTTCTGTGGGATTTCTGTTTCTCGATTGGGTAAACTTCCCCTTTATGCACACTACATTCTCTGTCAGGTCTACACTTTTCACCTTCAATGTGCATGCCTTCTGACACTGCGTGCAGTTTCAGTAAATCCTCGTAATTACAATGACCCATAATCTCATGCCATGTCTAAATATCGTGACTGACAGTCACGTTACACATATCATTATCATCATTACACTTGTCGTTGTCATTACACTCTGTTTGCAGATAATACATTCTCTGGTACACCTCTATGTTAAATCGCGTACCGTTGAGCTCTACAAGAAAATGTTTACCTTCATTGAAGAACACTTTGGCACCGTTCGCAGTAGCAGCTATTACAGAGAATAGTCCTTGTGGGAACGATGGTACGTAGAGAGCGTTCTTTAACATCACTGTACACTGGCGCCCCTCACTGTCTGTGAGGCATACCTGTGCGTGTCCTCTCTCTTGCGCCAACTCGTAGGTGCGCTTCCCGTCTGCCAGCTCCATGCTGTGTCTCTCCGGGTGGAAAGTGTTGTCAAAGTTCTTGAACCGACTCCTGTCGTTGATGACGTGGGCCGACGCACCTGTGTCCACGATAAGTCCTTTCCTTTGGGCCTGCTGCAGCTGTGTTGGCCTGGTGATGTACGCTGTCTGCGCCGTGGGGATGAAGCCCTCTTGTCCCGCTACTCTCCGGGCGTCGCCTCGATTCGTCTCACGTCGACCGTCGCCGCCATCTTGTCCATGGCCGCCATCTTGTCCATGCGCGTATCGCACGCTCGGGTCGCGTTTCTTCATGCACGCTCTGTCTGTGTGCCCCGTGGATTTGCAGAAGCCACACCAGACAGTCCTTGTGCAGTTACCTCTCCGATGGCCTTTCTCTCCGCATCGCCAACATGCCAGCTCCGTCGTGGGCCTGGTCTTCTCCCTTGGCGTCACTCGGGCCTTCAGCACCCTCTCTCCCGCCTCCGCGGCGGCTGGGTGGATATCTTCTGAGGCCTCGAAATTTCGTAACGTGGCCTTGAACTTTCCTAGCGTCATGTCCGCTGAACCGTGTGTTACCAGGAGTGTGAACGGTTTGTACAGCTCCGGTAGTCCCCTCATCACCATCGCCATCATTAGCCCATCGCTTGGTGCTTCTCCTGCACTCTTCAATGCCGTCGTGATCTGCTCAGCTCTGATGACGTATTCGGTCACAGTCTCAGTGTGCCCCTTCTTCGGTGCTGTTAGTGCTATGTAGAGGGCCACGACTCGGGGTCTTCCTTGCCCGATATAATGCTCTCTCAACACTCCCAGGCTTTCTCGGCCTTTGTCTTTAGTGTCGCGGAATATCAGCCCCAAGCTTGTGTCGTCGAGCAGTGGTGCTAACTCACAGTATGCATCTGTATTACGCTTGCCGTCATGTCTCCCGTGGGGGCCGTCAATATCATCGTCTTCAGTCCCACACCGTGCATGCAGCATAACATGCGCTCTTCCCAGAGCTCATAGTCCTCTGCCTTTCGATTAAATGAGGGCCATTTGCTCCTTCCCTTGGTCGCCACAAGTTTGAAGACGGGGTTCTCCCCCTCGCCTCCGTTGGGCTCAGCAGGCTCTGTCTCCCCCGGTGCCGCCTCCCTGGGGCTCTGCGCGCTGCTCTCCGGGCGGGTCCGCTAGCGCTCCAGCAGCAGCGCGTCGGTGGGGTCGGTG